>NC_143444.1:13015017-13320938 GCF_987193195.1 Phasianus colchicus | reverse complement strand
GTGAATAACATGAAAAACGAGGAAAAACAAATTAGATCCAAGCTACAGATCAGGCTTCTCCATGTGATTTTCCTGAAAGCCAAAGACATATGAATCATAAAGGTTAACAGAAAAAAGTTTCAGTCAAAGCTCACAGTGCATTTTCACATACCTCATTAAATGTGTTTTCATTTTGCTTTAACAATTATAATATAATTACATATATTTTAAGGAGAAAAGCTTGTAAATTGCTAATGATTGAGGAAAGTATTAATTTGTTGCTATCAGCGTCAGCTCTAAGTCTTTTAAGTTGGTGGATATCTCAACAGTACAGCTTACTCATTATGAATAGCAACGCAGCAAGTATATTTGTCGTAGGAAGACAAAAAAAGGCCAATTAGTTGCCATCCATTTTGTAACATCCTCCTCCAGGCCCCATTTCATGCTCTGCCTGGATTGTCAAGTACTCATCTCTGTAACCTAGACTTTAGGTAGCTAAATAGCTCACACAGATTGGTGCATATATAAATTAAAGCTCAAGATCACTGTAACAAATTTTACATTGATAAAAAAAGCAAAACAAAAAAAACAGGGCAGGGAGGGATCACAGAATCACAGCAGTTGGAAGGGGCCTCAGAAGATCATCTAGCCTACCCTCTGCTGGAGAGGAGTAGACTTTTATGGAGAAGGGTACTTTATGACATTTGTTCTCACAGCTCATCCCAAAATTGCACCATGTCTGTGATGTCAAGACTAAGTATTTCTGCTGCCTCTTTATGCACTCAGCCTGAGCCACAGTATGGTTATATCTCTGCAAGATCAGAAACAGCCGGGAAAACCGGAGTGAAGAACTACTATGCAGATACATCATGTTTCTTGTTCCAGTGCATTTCAGCACTATGCTTCATGCTAACACATGAATTATTTGTGCTTAGCCTGAGAAGAAAACTACACTCGGGAAATTTTACAAAGGGCTGTAACACACTTGTAGACACCACTATTCCCAGCTTAAGCCACTTCTGGAAGACAGAAAAAAATACTTACCTTCGGTTAACACTGTGCAAGAGTAATACATCTGTTATTAGTATTACTGTTATTTAGTGTTCTTAAGAAGGTTCTTACTTTAAAAAAAAAAAAAATCAGGCTTGAAGGAAAGACGACACATATCCACATATAACTGGAAACTGTAGAGACAAAGTACCAAAGGAGTCTGTTTACCTGATGAACTTTGTTTAGAATACTGTTTTTATCAGTATTCATGATGAAGATAACAGAATGAAAAATTAACCTTCCTTATACTTATATATATGTTCAAGAAAACAGTAAGGCATTGCAGAGCAATAAGAAAAGGCTCTAAACCAAACAGAAGAGGTGGTTTGGTCATCATTTTCTAGAAAGAAATTACCACAGCATAGACTTCTGGGCAGCTTTAAACTTTTGCCGGACAAGTCAGAAAACTTCTTTGGCATCGCAAATCTAAAGGAATCTTAAACATGCTACTGAGAGTTTTTCATCAGAAGAATGCATATCTGATAAGAAACCTGATAGTACCTTTGGTTGATAAGTGAATATGGAAGACTAAAGAAAATACAGTTCAGAAAGCAGCTGCTATTATAGGCTTATACAGCCCTTCTAATATAATTAGATATTTAATCAATGTTATCTGTGCATTCAAGTGCAATTACTTAGTACTTATAGGCCAGGCTAAAAGATGCAGAAAGCATGCACAACTGATTCAGCCAAGTGTCTCTCACCCTTTTGAAACAGATAACATAAATATATCTAAGGTTCAGACAATGTCACTCAAATCAGGAACAAGTAGACAGACTGCCAACAAGCAAATCTCAAGCTGGTAAAAGCTGCAACAGCATCGGGGAGAGGAGGAAGACATTGAGATTTAAGCATTTTATTCAACAATGTCTCAATTTTAGACTCTCTCAATCACAGCTATACAAGACAGAATTTTTCTCTTACCCAAGCACAAAGTGTGTTTTATCTCTTGGTAGATACAACAGCTATAAAATTGCAGTTAAGTTTCGTCTTTTCAACTTTTCTCCAGTATCAGACACAGGGCTGAAAGTATGTTAGTTCTTGCTAAATGACCTCCTTGCTAAATGAAATCCAAAACATACCATCAGGTTAAAAAAAATCCTAATACAAAATATTTACAGCCAGATTGTTGACAACTCCATTCAGATTGAGTGATATCTTAATTCACACATACTCAACTTTATCTGTATGACATAATTTAATCAGTCTACAAAAATTCCACTCTAATATTATGCTAACACTTGCCAATTACTGAGTGGCTACTAATGTCAGCCTACTTCAGAACATTGACTGAAAGCTTACAGAAACATTGGCAAAGTAACGGTTGCAAAGACTACTGCTCCATAAAATAAGGCAGAACAATCTGCATTGCTGACCCAAAACAGCTGCTTTTTGGATTGAGATAAAAAAAAGCCTGTTCTATATTAGATGAATTCCTGGCTCGTTCAAAATGAAATCTACTACGTGATCTAACTGTTGCTGAAACAATGCCAAAATGAATTTATTATTATGGACAACCCTAAGACATCCAGTCTGAAGAGCTACCAGCTTAACTCAGAGAGGCCAACCAGTAGATTTAGGATAGTTAAGATGTTTGCATTGTACAAGAAATATTAAGAGTTTTCTTGCCATTTTCCTTGATCTTAACCACAAAAACTCTGTAGTACTCAGTATTCACCACAGATTCATGGCCTCCAGAGGCAAGTGGATTGTACCAGATAACTTTTCTTAGAATAAATGAGCTTTAAAATATGACATGGTTTTCCTATAGACTTTGAAACCAGAAGTCAAAGGAAATTAAAAACAAACTAGAAATCTACATCCCAGTTAATGCTTGCAAAAGCGAGTGTTAGAAGCATTAATGTGCACTAGCACGTAACGTTAGTATAGAAGGGCTGGGTGAACGTGACTTCAGTTTCTGTTAGTGCCTTTCTTATTAGCTGCCCATTTGCAAAAACGTAATTTTAATTATTTCAGAGAACAAGCTTTCATAAATTCTGTTGATTAACTACTAATAAGGAATGTTACCAGCAATCAGACAAATACATTTCTTCAACAATTCATCACTTTGATTAACTCTCAGCTTTTTTCACACGATTGCACGATTCTTCAGGCTTCATCTTTTACTCAAACCCCGCACCAACCTTTATCTTTTCTGAAATCTCATATTTCCACTTCAACTTTTCCATTTTTCCTAGAATAAACTCATAAACAGAGCAATACCATGAAGAGATCAGCAGTAAAAGTGTTAGGAACTTGGCAAATGAAAGACCTCAATTCCCAAATTCATTTGTAAATGACGATAGTTTTAAGCAGACATTAATCTATTGGTGCACCGTAAACTTCTGGCTAATGTATCAGCCCTGGCACTGTGCTGCTCTGAAAGCCCCTGAAAGAAATGATTCATGGAGAAGTTGATGCCCAAACTGTAGCTCACTTCCACCCCACAGAGAGCTCAACACACTAACTCAAACAGACATACGGGATGCACTGAAAAACACATTCTCAACACCCATCTTCCCCTGCCAAAAATGACAAACATCAGGTATGTATAATAGAAACTCGGAAAGCTTTATAAACAATTTGTTACTTCAATTAATTCACTGTATTTGATTAGATTGCAAATTGTTTTCTGTTGTTTCTGTGGACCTTAAATATCAGTTGGGAGAAAATTCACTCATCCACATCAGTGCTGGGAGCATTTTTATAGACACTTTCATGCTTCTCATCAGTTTTTGCAGACTGTATCCAGGTCTGGGCCCTCCTGCACAAGAAAGACATGCAGCTGTTGGAGCAGATCCAGAGTTGTACATGAAGATGCTCAGAGGGCAGAAGCACCCCTCTTATGAAAAAACATTGAGGGAGCTGAGTTTCCTTAGAAGAGAAGGCATTAGGGGGAAAAAAACAAAACAAAACAAAACAAAAACATTCAACACTTAAAATGAGCTAAAAATCAGGTGGGACACCAACTTTATACATGGTCTAATAGTGACAAGACAAGGGAGAACCATTTTAGAGGAGGCAAGATTTAGATGTTACAGAGAAATTTTTAAGTCAGAGGGTGGTAAGGCACTGGAAAAGGTTGCCCAGACAAGCTGTGGATGCCCTAGACACTGGAGACCATGTTAGTTGTAGCCCTGAGCAGCTTGGAAGAGTCATCAGCAACCCCGCCCAAAGTAGAGGGGTAGAAACTAGATGATCTCTAAGTTGCCTTCTGACTCAAGCCAGTCTAGGATACTGTAATTTCTATAATTAGAAAAGCTGTAAACCACATCCTCTTAACTCTGCAAGCATGTTTCCTGGGACACAGAGAAGTGTCCATTTCCCAGCTTGTACCACGTAATGAGCTGAACACCTTTCTACAATCCCAGCATTAATTATTATTATTAATTAAGATTAATACAATTTTGAATTGTGAATAGTGAATGTGATCATGATTTGTCAACAGACAATTCAGATCCCTGACTTTTGAAGCACAAAATATATTCTTTTTCTAGCCTATGGTGTTGCTTTAGGCTTGTGTCATTAAGACACCAAGAACACATTACTGCTTAGAAATCCAAATGAAAAAGTTTTGACATTCTCAAGTCTGTTTTGACAACAATTGCCGATAACAAATAATAATAATAAAAAAATTGTTCATATTTGTAAGAATATTTAGTTGAACTTAATTTTCTTTTAAAAAAAGTTGTCTTTTTAGAATAGGACAATAGAAATTCATATGTTTTTGACCCGGGGTTCATTTTAAATATATTTAAGTACATTTTGCTGGTTCACAATGCTGGTAAAGCTGGAGCAAACACTGTATTTTAAAACTTTATGGAACTAATTTATAGTGTAGTTCAGGCACAGACTTGATCTCCTGGCAGCAAAATTTTATGTTTCCATTTCAGCAGTGCTGCCTAACACAATAATATCAGGCAAGAAAATCTTAAATATAAGTTAAGCTAACATGATCCATTACGTTATAAAGCAAGAGTACCCTGTGGAGTCATGCTGAATATGCCAAGTGATTTTTCAAAATTTAATCATCCTAAATGTCAGATAAAGGTGCTTTTGCTGTCATTCTTTAAAAGCAGAAAAAAATCTGCTTGTGCCTTCAAGTTATACAGAAAACAGATCAAAAATAGCTATGTTAAAATATCAATCTGCTGTTTGCTAAATGTAAAGAAAGTAATATTGAAGTGTTTTATTGCAAAATAAAGAACTGCATTTTTTTTCTGGTAAAGAACACAATATCAATATAGGTATTACTGTTTCCTTCTCTGACCAATCTGTATTTTGATGTTGCCTGTACTGTAGATGTTGTAAAATGATAGCAACAATATTCTGATTAAAAAACAAAACAGCATGCTTCAAATCAAGATTTCGTTGACTTTATCTGTTAAGTTGATCAAATAATCAAGTTGGAAGCTTTCATAAGCAGGCTCTAGCCTCACTCATGAAATGGGACTGATAGAAAAAGCTGCTCACTAGAAGAATTCATAAGGTGATATTTCAGGATCAAGCTCCCTGTATCCGAGTAGTAAACGTGACGTGAATTACACTGATGAAACTGAGTATTTGTAAAATACATTATAACATATTTAAAATATCTCCCATAAAGGCCAAACTTATTAAAACTGCTGCAATAATGTGGTCTGCATACAAGTATCACCTTCCAAAAATAACTCCACTCTTTCTTAATTGTTACTGCAGGGATGAATGTAATAGAGAAGTGATTTAAAAACATGGAAACAATGACATAGATTTTTTCTTTTTTCATTTTTTTTTTTTTTCAGGGTAGAAAGGAAATAAAGCGTAATTACACAGCAGGTTCATTAAAATGCACGGCAGAAATTAACAGTGGTGCTGGAGCTGATTTTTTTATTTTTATTTTTTTAACAGAAATTCAGAAGACTAAAAGTTAAAGGACTGGCAAGAACATTCCCTATGTACACACAAACAAAGCACCCATACGCATTCGGGTTTTTTTTTTTTTTTTTTTTTTTTTGCATTAAACCATATGGCAAACATTTTGAAAAGGCTAATAAGAAGGTCTTAAGATAATAAAAATAAAAAATAAAAATGAGAACAAACATAGAAAGAACAGGTCATATCTCATTTTGATCATCTCTAACATAAGAAATATATAGAGCCAGAGAAAAGAGAAATAATCTGAAAGTCGCTGAAGGTTCACAAGTGCAACACAACTTCGAGATTTTGCTTTTGCTTATATTAAGAACACGTGGATTTCCTTTAACCATGGTATGAAACTTAATTGCCAGAAGTTTCATTTCTCTTACCTCATCAAAGGACCTATTCATATGACAAATCTATCAGCTTCCTTGATTGATGCAATCTGCAGCTCAAAGCCAAGGAGAATTAGAGCAACTGGAATAATTCCCTCCGGACTAAGTGATCATGTTCTCAACTACTTCATCAAGAAACTTCAGATACCCCAGAGCTTTTGAGCTTATAAACCATTCAGAACTCTCAGCCAGGTAACCATTTTTCACTGATAGCTTCCATCAGTAGAAGAAAGGCTGTGATGCCAGGTTATAGTTTCACCTGGGACAATATTGCAATGAATACTTCATATGGAAATGAAAGTTTCATTTGTTTAAATATTCTTCAAAGCCAGGTAACAAGTCAAGTCAACTGCTGAACTACTACAAGTAATATAAAAGTGGTTTACTGAATAGAAAGTATTATGCATGTTTTGCAGAATTCCAGAACGTTTTTACCTACAGAGTTAATGTCTGTTTCTTTCAGACTATACTTTCATGACAACATAAAACATTTTTTCTTGTGCTTTTGCCAAAATAGAGTATCTGGCATATTTTGAAGAACAACCCAGGAGTCAGTGGTCACAGACACACTAGTCATAGAACTGAAAGCCCTTCCAGTAAAAAGCATCCTAAGAAATCTGCACTGTATAAACTCAGTGTCCCTTCTGAATGTTTAAAGAAAGCATACCAGTTTCTTATTCTTAAATCTATTTTTCTAAATAGATTTGAATTCAACCTCTGCTTCTCCCAAGAGTACTTTTTAAAGCTTACAGGATCAGGAAGTAAAGTAATGACCTTAAACTACACAAAGAAAATTTCACAGCATTAGCTCAAGACCCAAATGAGAAATTTGCTAACATTGCACCTTAGGACACAAATATGAGTGAGAAATATATGAAGGTTGCTCCAAAAGTAATGCCTCCTATTTTTTATCCATGGAAACTACAACAAAGCACACCATAACACTATTTGATATAACAAATTTTCGGCTATAAAACACCAATTTTCAACACAGTCACCACCATTAGCTGTTGCCACTGCTGAAATTCACCATGCCTCACACTGTGCTCACAAACACTGTTTGTCTCCACCAGCATTCAGCACGCATCAATGAATGTCAATAGGTGCTATTTTTTTCTGCAGGGTGAAAAGTAATGACACACTTTTGCTTCAGACACACTTCCATGGCAGATGCCACTGTGTAAAACAGCCCATCTGCTGTCCTTTGTCTCATGGCAACAAAATGATTCCATATTGGTGGGAAGGTTCAACCTCTACTGCCATCTCACCAGCATCTGCTTCTTTTGCTGTAGGCCAACAGATTAAAATAGGAGGCATTATTTTCAGAATAGCCCTCATAGAAACAGTGTCCATAACAGTCAGGAAAGCAAGTATAAACAGGAGTTTGGATAAAGCTCATATGCTTTCCTTTAAGCATTTTGTATTGATGAAGGATGTGTCAGATAGACGCATTCTCCAATCTGAATATGATATGAGGGAATTAAGTTTTACCTTCAGTCCTGCTCTGCTGAAAATATTTTACTCATAGAATGGTTGCTTTTGATTTCAATACTTCAAAAAGGTAGGTACTTTGAAAAACCTGTTCAGTCCTATTCACAGTGGATGCTAGACTATGCTACACTAAAACCCATCTTCTATGTAAGATATACCAAAATAATTCTTTATTATGAAGAAGGCATAAGCACGAGGTACTCTATATGTAATATGCTTTTTTACTAAACTGGAAGATACGTGATTTTACATCATATGGAAAATACAGTAATGTTCCTTTTCAGTAATACATTTATTTTCACAGCCACCTGCTCCGTTGTTCAGCAAATAATCTTGGTGGAGTTCACAGTATTATCATCTGGCCTGTTAAGCAGATGTAATATTAAGCATTCCAGGAGGCTGCCAAATTGGCAATCATAAAGAGGAAATCTTATGATAGAAATTAATTCTCTGGATGTCTATTACTTTGTATTAAATGCCTGTGTGCATATATTGTATTGTAACACAAAAATGTATGTAACACAGAACAAACACATATAACACCTTTTTCCCTTCTCAAATTTTCCCTGGGTGGGATATAAACACAAAAGAATTGTGGAGTAGACACTAGAAGTGACATCATTTTCTATCAGCCATGTGTCCTTTTCTCCAGTTTTGTCATAGCAACTGGAGCTGAATCTTCCTCACTTGACATCACTAACTTGATGATTTGCCTGTGGAAAAAAGTGATCTTGATCTGGCTTTCTGAAGGCATCTTATTCACCATTCTATTAGAGTTTATAGAGCAATTCCTGGTTTGAAGGAAGCATAACCACCTCTGGTTACTCATAAGCATATTCCTCTCTGTTTTCAAATACAGGCTGGCCTACCTCCAAATTTCTGTACTTTTCACTTCTATGATGAGCTCTCTAGGCAATTACAACTAGCACCTGCCCAGGTAATAATAAAGGACTGTTCATGTCCTTTTGCCCAAGCTAGCCTAGGGCAAAGGTCAGGCCTAGAAAGACACAGTGTAGGCTGTCACAAGACAGGCTATTCTCCTAACACCCTTTCTCCCTTAGCGTGCTCTGCATTCTGTCACAGGAGGTATATACACTAGGACAGAGGGTTCCTCAGAGAGAGCAGTGCAGAGCCCAGTATTTGGACTGCTCAGTAGTACCACACTGAATTTATCGTTGGTGACTAAAATAGATGAGCGCTGATACCAAGTTTCGCTCATTTTCTGCCTTAGATTGGAACTGAAAGCTGGGGCAGATTTGTCTTAACTTCTAGCTAAATTCCAATACTTTTAATAAACTGTCTACAAGCAAGTATTTTACGTATACAGCACCAAACATCTTACACAGATCAAAACAATTCCTCTGAGAATAACAATTCCTCATTCACCCAGAAAAAAAGAGCAAGATTATTAGATAAAGGATGATTAAAAAGGAGCATTACATTAACTGAAATAAACAGAAACCACATCTTTAACTTGAAATAGTTATGATTTCTGACATCATCAATAACACTAAGTGCAGCTTTAAGCTATTCAATAATAATTATGCTGGTTTTAGAGAGCAGTATTTGAGAGAGAGAAGCTACATACTGAACAATAAGATTATACCATTTACACAAGTAACTTCTGCATTTTTGTCATCACAAAAATAATGTCAGGCACCAATGTGTATAAGCCATAAAAGCGGGATGATTAAGTAATCCTAATAAAACCAGATAAAACAAATTTGTTAACCATCTACCAGCAATATTATCTTAAATGACCCATTTCACTTTCTGGTTTCTCTCTATATTTCCCCATTAATGGCTGTCATGTTCACTGAAAGACAGAACAGCAAGTTCTTGCAAGGGCAAGGATTATCCAAAAAATGCCACTAGTTTATATGAAGCATGTTATCCCTTTCTGAAATGAAAAAAAAGTGTAGAAACGCTAGCAATTTTATACACTTAAGATACTTCCAAACTAATACTTGACAATTTTTCCTCTTTAAAATTGTATTTTAATATCAAATTTAACTGTATAAATGTAAGGGGTTAAAAAATATTCGTTTCAGTCAAGTATGTCTAAATTTTTTTCTACAAGTGGTATCACTCAAAGCACCTCTAAGAAACATTTGATTGATCCATTGCTCTCAACTTCCTCTATCAGTTTTTTTTCAGCAGCCAAGCAAAAAATACATTATTAGCCTCGTTCTGCTCTGGTATACTTAATGCTCTTATGGTGTTCTCAGGAACAAAATAGAGGACTGATGCAACACAGTGAAGAGCTTACATGTTTAACATATCAGGACTTCAGATGACTGTCTGGTATGAAGAAGTGGTGGACCCAACAGTCAGATTGAGCTGTTTGCTGGCCTTCTTGTAGCAGCCATTCCCAAAGGCACAAACAGTCCAAGTGTGAGTGAATCTATGATCAGACTGCAATTATATACATAGGTTGCTCTGAAAGTAATGCCTCCTATTTATTTCCATTGAAACTACAACAGACATAGAGCTCAATAATGCTATTTGATAGAGCAAATTCTCAGATGCAAAACACTATTTTTCAACACAGCCACAACCATTAGCTATTCATTTTCACCAGTGATGAATAAGAATCTGCAAACTGCATTCAGAAATCTGCATAGCCATCCATTGTCTTTCACATTGCTGTTGCCACTGCTGAAATGCACCATGCACTATGCACTGCCTCACTGTACTCACAAACACTTTGGTCTCTACCAGCATTCAGCAAGCATCAATGAATGTCAATAGGTGCTATTTTTTTTTTGCAGAGTGAAAATTAATGACACATTTTTGCTTCAGAAACACTTCCATGGCAGATGCCATTGTGTAAAACAGCCCATCTGCTGCCCTTTGTCTCATGGTAACAAAAGGGAACAGAATATTGGTGGGAAGGTTCAACCTCTGCTGCTATACCACCATCTGCATCTGACATCATGGGTCAACATACTAAAATTGGAAGCGCTACTTTCAGAACAGCCATTGTACCTATCAGATCATCAGGAATTTTCTTTGAAGGTTGTTTGCATTATTACTGGTTTTTAAACTATTTGGCAAGTTTCACCTCATCTTTCCAGGAGCACCAGTACTCTGCAGATAGCAATAAGTGCCCAACATGTGAAATATTATGACTTCTGATTTGATCTACCTGTCACGGTCAGATTACCGCTGAGTTCATGCTAAGTGATTCCAATAACACTACTAAGCACTTCTCTAATTCCATTCTTTCTTGTCTTTTTAGCTTAAGCGTTGTACTAGATTACTTCGTTTTGTAAAGATCTGACTCAAGCTACAGACCTCTCATTTCATCTCTCATGTTTTCAATGGGAAACACTGAAATGTTTGATGAACATTTCTTCCTGACAATTTAGGGCAGTAGCTGTACAGGTGTACTTCACCTTAGAAAAACACAAGAAGGAATTCGAAACGTGGCTTCTATGCTTAGCATGTACTGACACTACTTCAGTGCTGAACAGTGAATCTTCATGTTGTAATCTACTATCATCAACTTGAGGATAGCTTTTCATCATCCTGAATTTTAGATCATTAACTATAAATATTTAGTTAATTGACTAAAAAGCCAACGTCCTTTAAATTTGAACATTAATATTTAGGAAACAAAAACACAGCAAGATATGATTTATATCAAAAGCAAGATATTTCAGTTTTAGAATATCAAGCTTCATGATGGTAATAGCAAGTGCAGCACCAAACATCCCCACGAAAATCCTAGAAACAGATCTGCTCACAGCAAGCATGATTTTACCTTCTGCTGCCTTTTCTTTGCTTACTAATTTTCTTCCTAGCTGTAAACAATTCCTTTAACTTAGCTTAAGAAATGTGTATTATTTGCATCATATGTGATACAATCACAATCAATTCATTCTTCTTATTTTATCTCTTTCTCAACTAAAATATTTATTAGATCAAATTCACACAGATTCAATTATACATATTCAAAGTTTTAAAGGAGGAAGCGGAAAACCTTCTCAGATCTGAATTCTAGCATCTAACTCAACTTGTTCCCCTCACAAACATTGGAGCCATTAATCATCACATAAAGCATGTTTTTTGTTCTCTCTAGACAAAATGATTCTGTAGCACCATCTAGTGAGATGACATCACTATCTGTGATGGAATTTTCAATTCCTGGTCAGGATTGATCATCATTTCCAGTTTTCTAAAATAAATAAATAAATAAATATTTTTAAAAAGGTATCAAGTTTCCATACTTTCATTTAAATTTAAGCAACTAATTTATGCCATAAAAATGCAAAACCTCATGGGAGCAGTTGTTTTTTGTTGTTGTTGTTGTTTTTTTGCAGGGCCAATCTTCTATGCTTGAAGTGGAGCATGTTCAATGTCCGCTGCAGAAGTGGAGAAGTGTCTTGACTATCTCCTTCTCCACTGTGTAGTTAGAAGATGCAGTCATACTCTCTAGTTCTTCAGTACATCACTGAAGCAGCTGTGCTTTCATCTCAGTGGATGCAGGAAGGACTGATGTGATGAGCACTCTTGGACCTCTGCAGAAGAGGTACTCACAATCTTGCCTGGCTTGGCCAGTCTAAAAAACTACATTTCGAAAGCTTTTTGGTTAGTGTTGCTTCCTGTATTGTGATACAATCAGAGTACTCAAAATAAAACTCAATTGAAAAAACAGTTTAAAGTTAGTACATTTTACTCATGCAACTTTGTACAGTTGTACAATTAAATCAAAAAAAAGAGCCATCTATGACAATCTTAAATTTGTACAAAAATGAATACATATACTATTCAGTTTCTTCCTCATTCTTGCTGTAGGTTCTTGGTATTACTCAGTGAAAATGTTAGATAAATTCTGAATTTCCTTCAGTGCAGAAGAACATAAAAGTAAATTAACAAAGGCCTGAAAACTCCATCCTATGACTGAAATCAGAAGGACATAAGAACAGTGGTATAGGATTTGGACCACCATGACTGTGATCAGTCACTGGCACAGGCACCCTATAAGAATTGGCTGATGTTCTAAGCCTATCAGTGTTCAAGTAGCATTTGGACAATGACCTCAATAACTCGATTTAACTTTGAGTTAGCCCTGATGTAGTCAAGCAGTTGGACTTCAGGATCTTTGAAGATCCCTGAAACCAAAATATTCTGCTCGATTACAATGAGATATTTCAAATACAACTGCTGTTGTCTATTATCAACCTAGTAGGTGAGGTCTATAAAGAAGTTGAAGAATAGTAAGATCTTTAGTGTTTAAATCTGATGAAAATTTTTCCCCTGAACTCCAGTGATTGGCTTATTGCATGAAGTATGAAATTTGATTATTGTTCAATTACCTTGTATAACTCAAAGTTTTATCAATAGTCAGAAAATCCTGTTTTAATGAAGATTTGTGTGTTCCAGTCATCCTCGATGTAAGTCAGTGAAAAAAGACTTAGGCATGAACTGATTTGTAATTATTTAGTATATATACAGAGGATGGATGCACCTGTTTACAGAAGACATCTAGTAAAATGGTAAAAAACACAAATCTCCAATGATTTAAACAATTCTTATTATCCAGGAGTGAGGATAATTGGTTTCTTGAGAAATCCATGAAATGAAAACTACTGAAACACGACAGGAGAAATAAGTAGTGATCTCCATTTCTTAGGCTGCTTGTCAACTAAAAGAGCCACATAGATCTCCTTGCTCTCCTTGTAAGCTCTTTCTGCTGTTAAGCTTCACCTGCTATAAAGCATCATAATTATGAACTCTTGCTCATACATCTCATTATTTATCATATTTATGATGATGAGTGAAAGAAATGAAGAGGGAGGCTCTGTAATAGCCTCCCTAGACATGATTGTAATTCAGCTCCCCCAGAACAGCCTGACCCAACCTCACATTTGGCCACTTTTAGCAAGAGTCCGGGACCTGATGAAATCCAGCCTAACAAAACTGAGTACACAGTTTACTCCTTTCCTTATCCAATCCAAAACATCAAAGCAACAGTCCCTGCAAGACGTAAAGTAACAGAAAAGGAACAGAAAAAAATTAAGAATGTAGAAATTAAAATATTTTGAGAATTCATATTCATCTTTTAACATTTGATAAGCCAGATACAAATTTTGACCAAAGAAGCATCAAGCTCAAACAGTTGGCAGCAAGCAGGCTGCAATGCTTCATGCAAGTGATTTGGTAGCTTGCAGTGAGAATCAACTAAGCAGTGTACAAATAGAAAGAAGCTTAGCCACATGTTACTTTTATACACTTGTAATCAGTTTTTTTGATCAAAGATTTCTCCAGTTACCATATTTTCTAAAACTTATTAAATATGCATTACTTAGTTGTTTTTACTTAAAAGGTGAGCATGAATACATAAACCAATTATTAAAAGCACAAAGTGAACAATTCATGCTAATATTTGTGTCATGTTTGGATACTTTCTGCACTGTTTCTCATTTGAGACTACACATCTAATGTAAGCCTTTGCTTTCTTTTTGATGATTTTTCTGATGTTCTGCTCATTAGTCTATTGTCCAGCTGCTTATCAATCACATTCTCAAGCTCCTTATACTCCTACAGGTGCAACAAACAAACAAGCACAAACAATCCAGAGTAATTTCAGCCTTCAGCTACACAAATTACACAAACAGTTTGCACAGCCCTCAACCTTGTCAGAGTTCATTACCACTAAGAAGATTCAGTTAAAAAAAAAAAAAAAAAAGGCTCAATAGCATGGTGCTTCCTAATCATAAAAAAGCTTCAACATTACGTGTCATTAGGAACCTTTTCTAGGAGACAGAATAAAATATTCCTTATACAAGAAGGGAAAGAAGATGTAAGATGATACTTTGGAGGCTGTTAAATTACACTTTTTCAATTTTTCATTCATCAGAACATGTTACTAGAAAAAGATTTGCCTCATACTTAATATCTACCCCCTTTCTCCAAAATTTTGTCCTTTCAATTTATATGTCAGTATAAGTGTCATTTTCTATTGCAGGTATATAAATATAGTTGTACCTACTCAAATGTATTAAATGCTGCTTCCAGTATGAAGTGTTTGGCTATATTTCAATAAAATACAGGTTCACATTTTCATGTTTTTGAATCACTAGTCCATCCATTTACTTTAAGTATTTGAATAGAATAAGAATATTTGCATTTTGTTTTCCTGCTATCACAAAGTCTTAAAATAAAAGTAATGCATCATTTTTTAATTTGTTAATCTAGCCTCCACTTGAGCTGTGATGCCAGAACAGTAAATCACGCAAAATGGATAGTTGGTTTGGCATTTGCTATTAGCCCCTCTGCTATTTATTTCCTCCCTCACTGAAAATACGAAGCACATGTGTGTGGCAGTGCAGAACCATGAAACATCAAAATAATGTCCTTTTGTTGTTCGTGTATATATTTATTTTTTTTAATTCTTGGAGTTCTTTGCTGTCTGGTGCTTTGTCATCTACCATGTTAAACCACAGCAAAAAAGAAAGACTGAACAGAAAAGTTTCTATTGGGCAAAAAAAATGAAAATCTTGTCCAGACTTTCCCTAAAAGGGGTCTAGTGTGTTCTGGAAGAGAATTAAGGAAATAGAAATATCCAGGATAACGCACCAGATAACATCCTCTTGGTGCCACCCTTGGAGACAGCGTGCTAGGCTATGTGAGATCACTGGTCTGATCTATGAATAAATCGCCTACATTCTTAGAAATATTTGATAATAATCAAAGTAATTATTTCTCATGATACTGGTGAACTAAATGATGACTATTGCAGTGGTATCCATCTCCTGCACTTTTTATTAAATGCATGGAAGCTACTCACTTAAACTTCCAGACCCTACTGAAGCAAAACACATCTCTTACTTTATGAGTTTGTTTAGATAGATTACAGCTCTAAAAGCAGAATTATATTCAAATTGTGTGAACCAGTAAATCAAAAAAGCAAAACAAAGCTGTTACTATGTTTAATGTTCTGGAAGTTATTCTAGTAGGGAAAGATGACCTATAAATCAACACTAAATAGCAAGGATCACATTTTGTATATATTACTGAAAATAATAGCTAGAACATTGTGTAATGATTATAGAGATATGTGCTATAAGATGGCATTATGTAAAGAATGGTATGAAATGGTATGAAATGATCCCCATATTTCCTGTGGGAAAAACCCCAAACTTCTTCTGTAAACTAATATTAGATAGACGCATGTACATCTTCCTATATTTTCTAAAAGAAACTTGAATTCTTTTTAAAAAAATTGCATTTTGCAATCTACACAGTAAGTTGTGTGGAAATGACCCTGGGTTGCAAGTGGTTTATTATAAACTCTGACTGGTATCAGCTACTAAAATAAAATCAATGTTTTTGTAGAGGGCTCATAATTTTTTAAATGGAAAAAGATGAAGCTTTGAAAGTGAGATACTGATAGGTACTGGTATTGTTAAGCATTACACTACACAATGTAATCTAACAGGTCAAACTTTCCCTGTCTAGTTCGAGCTTTTCTTTATTTTTTCCTTTAACTATTTGCTTTCTGTTTCCCTTTCTTTGTTTCATAAACAGTAAGAAGAGGCCAAGGCATCTGCTGAAATTGCAATATATTTGTTTTAGTTACAGATTTTAGCTAAGGAAGGACCTGACACAGAAATTAAATGTTTTTACCAAGCTCTGTTTCTACCTTCAGACAAAGAGATCATTAGAACATGCTTTACATTATTCCTATTTTTTCAGAAACATTTTAGAGTAAATTTATTATGTCCAAAAAATTCCAATCCCATCAGTGCATTTATAATAAACCATCCGGCTGAAGTTTTCATAAATCTAACTTACAAGCATTGAATTAAGTTTTTAAAGCAGAAAGAAAATAAAAATCCTTCAACAGTGTAGTAAGAATTTAAAAGACAAAGAATTAGGTAAGGATATATCAGAGTTCTACATACAGACATTTCAGAGTGACTGAGTGAATTTGTTCTTCCTCACAGATACACTGGCTAATGAACGGTTGCTGAAATACAACCATGAAAGTAAATCAAAAAGCATTATAATTCATGAACCTTATCTTTGGTAAATTAATAAGAAAAAAAGTACTTATAGAACAAGAAATCATTTTAAGCTTTTACAGCTGTCTCTCTAACATCCCAAGCAAGATGGTGTAGGGGCATGCTTACAGCACATAGTCCCGTTGCTGCTGAATCAGTAATATTTTGGGTCATTTTTAGGATTCTGGATTCTGTCAGCGCATGTTAAGAAGTTGTCAGCAACACAACCTTCACACATTAGCAATGTAAGTAATAGTGCAGAACCCAGATAATTCTAAAAGACAGTCATCTTGGGCATTCTCTTCCAGAACCTTCAGATACCTTGACAATAACTCAAATAGCTATGTGCTGGGGAATAAAATGATTATTTTAAACAACCTTTCTTTGGTAATTCTATGAAAAAGGTGTGCCACAAGCTTCTTAAATGCCTTTTAATTTTTGCTATTGCCTTTGAGTAGGCTTATTTTCCACTATTGCTCACGAATCACCAAAGTGTTTGTGCTGCAGAGTCCAGTGTGGGTGATGAGGCACCCTCCTCTCTACCAGCTCATGTGCCTGTCAGCTCAAAGCACTGCCTCGGCTCACCTCAGAACTGGCCCTAGAGCCCAGCTGTTCCTCATCAGGGAAAGCTTTTCAGTATTGTACATCCATTACTAATTCATTTTGTTCCAAAATCAAATACAAACAATAACCAAAGCTGCCTGGGACTGTGATCAGATAACTAGCTTTCAAGGTATTTGAAATGCAGCTGACCATATCTTGTATTGATGAAACAATTATCAGCTTCTCCCAGTAATAACTCATGAAAAAAATTGATTTTTTTTTTTTTTTTTGAGCAAAACATGCTGAACTTTCTAAAAAGTCAGGAAAGAAGAACATGGATTGACAGATAAGGTACTCTGGTCAGATACATCATTCGGCGCCAGAGGAAGATTCAGCTTCAGATTTGACGTGCACAAATCACATGGGTTACAAACATAAAATCATAGAATGGTTTGGGTTGGCAGGAACCTTAGTGACCCTACAGCTCCCATCATCCTGCCATGAGAATGGATGCCTCCCATGAGATCGGACCGTCCGGGGCCCCGTCCAAACTGGCCTTGAACACTTCTAGGAATGGGGCAGCCACACCATCTCTGCACATCCTGTGCCAGTGCCTCATCATCTTTGCAGTAATGAACTTCTTCATTATGTCTAACCTAAATCTACCTTCTCCTAGTGCAGAGCTGTTACCCCTCTCCTATTGCTACACTTCCAATTTCTGATTATTATCTATGGAGGAATGTTGCTTTGCAAACAGAACTGTATTTAAAAAGAAAAGCAAAAAAACCCTCAGTCACCTGAAGGCATATGTGGAATGTTCCAATAGAGTCAAGGGAGTGCCTAGCAACAAAGTGCTCAAAATGTAAACACAGAATGTCAGGGATTGGAAGAGACCTCAAAAGATCATCTAGTCCAATCCTCCTGCCAGATCAGGAACACCTAGACTAGGTCACACAGGAACACATGCAGTGTATCTATAATAATCACCACTAGGATTTTATGATTATTTCAGAAGAGTAATTTAAAAAAAAAAAAAAAAAGATTTGATGCTTCAGAGTAGTGTCAAAACATTGTGACACAGTACTCTGAGACTTGGTTGAGTTTCATGTCATACATGACTTCTGTTCTGAGTCTCTAGTATAGATTACCTTAAATATTTGATTAATATTACATTGACTCCAAATAATAAGAAAGAATCAAATCACCCCACAATTTATTTGGCAGCCCTGCTATTCTATCCTTCCAATTATTCTGCAAATGTTATTTCCCTGATCAACACCATCTTCTTTTAAATGAACTCATTGTAATACAGGACATATTGCTTACATAGTGGGTAACACAGAGTATTGGGAAAATAATTGCCATTTAAATGGAATTCTAGTACTGCAATTGAAATAAATGATATGAATAAAATGTCAATTAAATGTTGGTAATAAGAGACTTTACATAATTTGCTTCCCAACAGATCAGAAATTAACAGTCACAGTGGTAATGCAAAGTAAGTTTAGAAAAAAGAAAACGACCATAAAAATCTGAGTAATCTGAAACATTTCACACTGGGAAAAAAAAAAAAAAGTGTGATTAGGAGAAGTGCAGACCAGAGAAAAAGAGCCTCTGGAACCCAGGTACAACGTCTGAATGCTACAACATGTGCCACAGGTACCTATGCCAAGTCAAGTCCTTTGAGTTGTTTCCCCCATTTGCATGAAGCAACCGTCTGTTTTTTGACCCTTGAAATTATTGTACCATAGCAAGTCCCAGAGGAATCCAAGGAAACTGTAATATTCTATGTAGTACATGCTTTTGTGTTTTGTTTTCTAAATTATCACTACTGATTTCAAGCCCCATCTTGTGTTTCTCTATTTAAACACACTGCCAAATTAATGCAAATCTGCCTCCAGAAAAAAAACAGGTGGAAAGAAGGAAGCCTTGCCAAATAAAAGATACACATTTGAAGGAAATTGAACAATATGCTGCTCAGTGACCAGTAGTAACTGTTAGAAAGACAAAAGGATATGAACCAAAGACCAATACTCTCACATTACCTAAGTGTCTTCAAAGTGGAATTTTACAAAACAGACAGGTTACATGGACAGAAGCCATTGCTTACAGATTGCTTTACAAATTCCAAATGGCAATGGGTAAATGAACTATCAGCTCCTTTGACACTGTTGAGTTAAACCAAAAGCCACTCATTAGAACGCTGTAGACAATATCCTTATTAATCCTTCTCCTACCCCATCTGTCCCAAAGAAAAGCTTTCAACCATAAGTCAAAAAAAAAAAAAAAAAAAAGAACAATGAAAAGAAAACAAAACAGTAAGTTGTACATTAATTAGAGCCAGTGTTGTCATGATTGGATACAGAATGCACTGTCTAAAAACCAGTTTTTACTATTAGAATCTAACTTAAGTTTCATGTATTGCTTCAAAGCTGGGCAAGTTTCCTCTATTAATTGGAAATGAATACACTGGGTGAAATGTCATTATTCACTTTTTATGCTCAATTTGCTTACAATTTGTTAAATGTATAATTTGTTCCTATTATAAACTTACATACTCTCTACATCACTCCCCTGTGGAGTCTTGGAACCGAAATACTGATAGATTCACATCAGATACCTCTGAATCCTGTTGTTTTGAGGGTTTTTTTGTTAGTTTTTTGTTGTTTTTTGTTTTTGTTTGGTTTTTTTTACACTGAATTCTTCTCAGCTTAGCTGCCTAATGACTTCAGAAATATGTGTAAAAAGCTCTGCAGTAACAACTTCTCCACATAAATATTTTGAATTCTATTTTAAAAAGGGAGGGATTTGTTTTTCTGTGTTCGTAATTACTGCATCACTTGACTTATTTTTCAAGCATCTACTCAACAAGGCCAAACTTAATTGAATTGCTCATCAGAAGACAGCTGAACTGTAAAATACAAGCATTTTTATTCCTTCATATTGTACTGTTCATTTTCACACTTGATATCTTGTAAATCGTACCTATTTTTAGGAAACAAGTTCTATTCTACAACTACATGAATAGGGCATATGGCTTGTTATTTTCAATGAAGATCAAGATGTTTCGAGTTTGCCTCATGGCAATGTATAGAAATCAGATTTCATCAAAGAAAAATCATTTTCCTTCTGAAAGATTGGACAGCTTCAAGGTTTCCCCCCAGACTACCTTTCAGTTATCCTTGACTATACTATTACTGAAGGTGAAATAATAGGACTACATATTTCTATGAAGGTCTTATAATCCAAAGTAAGAATCTAATTCAGATGAACAGTCCAGGCTTTAGTCTTATTTAGATCCTTTTGTATTTTTTTTTGCAAGTGTAAGAACAATTAGAACATAAGCCAATTCATATAAAACTGTTATAGTGATGACAATCTTTCCTAACTTGAGATTAGAAAGTTCACTTAAATCATTAACCAGTATCCTTGACAGTGTTACAGACTTATTAAGTATCGATAATAGAGTATGCAGAAAATTTTAATTACATATACATGTACACGTATATATACACAAAGATATTGATCTGAACAGCTCCTTCCCATGTGTAGCAGTTACAGTATTACTGGGTACATAGAATTCATTTAAAGAATGCTTCATTTCTCCATAAACTTGTTATCCTATCAATACAGTAACTTGTGAGGGTGAAGAAGAATTTAATTGTCTAAACGGAAGAATTCTTTCTTCAGAGTAACTGAAAAGGGTAGGAAAATATGAAGTTTGATCAACCAGATCTAACAGCATTTAGAGATTTGTTTTCTTTCCATATTCTCCAGTTAGTTTATTAAATGACATTTGTGTGACAGTTTAGCAAGTTATTTTAAAGCAGGCAATTTTAAGTTCTCTTCAAGGAGAATTAAAACAATCTGAATTTAAGAAAAATAATGATGGGGCTCATACTACATATACACATTATGTATACAGAGAGATACAGAGAGATGCGTATACACATGAAAATATACTAATGCAGGTCTCTTGGACAAGGAATTACAAGCTACATTACAAATTCTAGTTTTACATAAGGAATTGCTTCCTAGTAGTGTTTGTCTCACTTAGAACCATTTAGAGGGAAACAGCTGGAAATGAGTACAGCAAACAGGCCTGGACAAAACTAAAATCTCATACATAAAACTACTGCTTTCTACCTCTTCTGTTTAAGATGTTTTGAGTCATAATTTTCATTTGGCAAAAAATAAAGTAACTTTATTAAAGACAATGCTATAGGCAGCTGTCAATTAAAAAAAAAAAAAAAAGGCATTTTCCATTCACTTTTTTTTTCTTAAGGGAAATTAAATCTATTAAACTTCAACATGTCTTTGGCTAGGCAGTTTTCCTAGGAGCAGAAAAAGTGTGTAAGGTGGGAAAAATATTATGCTGTTTTTGGGAAAAGTGACTGGTCTCCTAGTGTTATCAGAAAATTATGTCCTAAGAAATAGCACTCACAAAAATGACAGTATCATGAAAGAACTGGTCATTTATGCTTTTGACAATATAGCCAAAGAATACAGCGTGATGAAAAGCACACAACAGCATTTAATACATTTAAACCTTAGTGATCTTTAACAGACTTTTTTTTTTTTTTTTTTTAAGAGCCAATAAGTTGGATGCTTTCTGAGGTAAACATTCTAGAATTTTAATTTACACAGACTTGTCTATATGTGGATTTGTCCAAATTTGAGGTGCATAATTTTATACATATCTGAAGGTGTCATCACCTTGGTTGTGGCTTTTAATGACTCTATGGTTATGATATCAAAACTCTATTTACTACAATTCTGATAACGACAAAGCAAATATGGAAACAGCATCAGGATTGTTACCAGCTATACCTTTGGTAGTCAATGAGCCATAGAATTATATACCAGCAATACACAGGTTTGAAGAGTCACGATCTACACACTGTAGGACAAAAGCTCTGCTTACTTCAGATGATTCAATTTGATAACTAAATAGAGCAACAACTTCACTGGGAAAGAGAGATGACAGAGAATAAGCTTAATATCTGACAGTATCATAAGTAAGCACTTGGAAGATAAAGCTACCCGAAAACCTATGAAATGTATAAGTTCAATAGGTAGAAAAGACTACCTACTGCAAGATAAAGGTGCAAGATAAGGCTCAGAATTTGCTAGCAGAGGAAGGGAGCATGAGAGCAAGAACAGAACTGCTGGTTTGCTTCAGGAACAACCATCTGCAGCAAACCAAACTATCTCATTTGTTTTGGAAATGGAAGGCAGAACAAAACACAACTGAAAACAAAACATCAACAAGATATTTACACATCAACCTTCAATTCTTTGTCACATATGATGAGGTCATGCCAGATGACCAGTTCATTACAGTAGTAGAGATGACCAAGGTCATTGAAGGGATTTATAGTACACTTCTGCATCTGCAGTATGCAGGTTCTAACAGCTGGTTTATTCCTATTAAACAGTAATTTAGTCAGAAAGCATTTCCAAGAATGCAAGAGATTACTGTGCAATGATTTCCCAGCTTCCTGTCTTTATGTGCATGTCTGCCATGCAAGCACTTAGTGAATGTCTGCTGTCCCCTGGTCATCTTGATTTACAAGTACTTGAAGAACTTCAGATGACAAATTGATTCTGATTGAATAGCCATTCCTAACTGTGAACTAATTTTTATTATCATTTTATTTGGAAACCATAAGGCAATATTCCACACAAGACTATACTAAATATACTCTTCCCTAACTGTTAACATTAACAATGCTCTCTTTTAACCCTGTTTGGTTTTTCACACACAGCAGACACAGTACACGCAGTTAAAGTATTCTAGTCTATCAGTTGCTACTCTGCAGTTAGAACATTTGAAAATGCAATGATGTGAGTGTGCCTGTATGATTTTAACAGATTAGGGAGCCAGAATTACATAAACATATAAGCTCATGGAAATTTCTGTGGAACTGTAAGAAACACTTCGCTGTCTACAAAATACATATCTGCAGGACCACCAACAACCCCATTTTCAAAGGAGGAAAAGAATCATATGCAGGCAATTTAAAAAAAAAAAAAAAGCAATCCAAAGCTTACCATCTTATTTTGATTTTGGTGGCCTTTGTTTCATATCTTTATTTTATTTAAAGAAGTAATGTGATATACTTCTGATGGTTTTCAGTACGTGGACAAATACTGAAGCAACACAAAACTTCGGAAAAGAGAGGAACACAGTTATGCATTTCATGCCTCTTCTGTAACAGGTAATAAATACTGTAATGCAACAGTAAGAGAACACACACACAGTTCTTTGTTAGGAAAAAAAAAAAAGAACGATGTTACAGAAGTTATATTTTAGTTTTAATGGCATCTATAAATACAATTAAGCTGACATTCACCAAATCAAACTTGGCTTCAATTTCATAAGTATTATGCAAGTAATGTGTTTAACTTAATATTTCTAATAGGTCTGTTAATACATGCATGGTTACTCAAAGGCTAGTTTCAGATGTAAAGAATGAAAACAACCTTGTGAGTTGTAACACTAGCAACCAGTTAAATGCTTCCAAAAATTTATCCTAACTGCATTGTAATGACAATAAAAAAGGACTTGGAAAACACTAAGTAACACACACCATAAAGTGACCTCTAGTAGCTTTAGAGGTTCATTTTCCTATTACACTTTGCTTATTTAATTGGATTCAAGAGAATTAAACTAGCAAAGAATGTGATATTTTGATCAGGTCAGATTTAGGCTTTAAAGTTCCAGTATCCAGGACAAGAAATTTTGTTCCCATGAAAAGAGTTTTGGTACCTTCCTCTTGTAAACTCTGACAGGGAAAGCCTTTGCACAACTCCACAAGCCTCTCACCTACCACTGGAAAAATAAAGCGCAGCAAGTTTTCAACCACAAGAAGCTACCCCAAACAAAGAAGTTTACTAAAGACTTATGTTTGCTATAGTAATTTATACTGATTTTCACATAAACCTGATTTCTTTTCCTGGGAAGCTGATAATATATGCATCAGAAATACACTATGATTTGGTACTTTTTGTAATAAAGGTGTATTTGTGCACTATGTCTGTACCCATGAGGAAAGAAGTAGACTGTAGTCATACAGCTAGACAGGCTAACTTGACCACATTACACCAAGGCGTCACGTTTTCCTTGCATTATAATGCTCAATAATAGCATTTATACTACCAGCTGCAAAACCTAAAAGTCATTTTCAGATGCTAAAACACAAGCCATAAATAACAGAATTAATCTCCCACCACTCCAGTATAATCCTTCAAACACCCAGAACATACGTTTTTGACTTGGGAATCAGTAACTGATCTGAATTGCTTAAAGAATGACTAGAAAGGTTTTGTTTCAGGGTATTGTTTCCATTAAAATCATAGAAGATTCTTATAACTCCCACACTAATGCATTGTGCTAAAATGCACTGTGGTTGTGTTTGGTTTTTTTTGTTTGCTTATTTGCTTTTAAAAGGATACACAAACAGAGCTGGGTTTTAACAACCAGAAAGGAAGCTTACAGATAAAAGCCTACTTCATAGGCTACAGCCTGAATCAGAGGTCTGTCAGTTGAGTACTGCAGAATAATGATCAGTATATTACTAGAAGATGACCTTTCAGTGAAGATGGCACTTCTTATGGAAGAGGAAGGAAACAATTAGTTGGAGGGAAAAAAGAAAAAAGGCATTAGAGTAATCTCAGCAGCTGATCTCAATTTCAGATCAACTGATTCTTTGCTTAAATGAAAACCTTACTTCTAAGATCTGAAGTATGTATCTAGCTACAAAAGCAAAGTAAATAATAAAAGAGAAAGAAATCTCAAAGGATCTAAGAGCTTGACTTCAAGGTTTATTCTTACTTTGAAAAAAAGTCAATGCCTAATATAAGAGAATTCCCCAATGTTACCTAAGAAAATGATCTTAATCTGTTTTGCACTCTATGTATATTTTTTATTAGCTATGATTACAGAACAGATATGTTTTAAATTTATTTTAAATTTTCATTTGCCTCCAAATCAAATAGTTGCTATTTCTAACATATTATTTGTATATCCCCTTGACATACCCTGCTTGAAATACATCTGTAGTAAAAAATGAGGCATCCAGAGGACTCCCCATTTTCATTCTTAGACTACAATAAGTATCCTATTATAGAACACCATACATACAAATGCAAAGAAAAAAATCCCAAACAATCAAACCTTTCATGTTTCAGGGGAACACATACAAGATTAGCTCAGTTATAATGAAACTCAGGATTAAAACTCATTAAAGCAGCAGTCTCTTCTGCAGAGATTCTTGTGGATCTTGGTTCTGAAGCCACTTAGCCAGGAGCAATTCCTCTACAGGTTTGCTTGAGTGAATTCAGAGTTAATGACTTAATTACAGTTTCCTAGAACTCAGAGGCCAAAATAATACTGTTAATCTTGTGATAATACATAATTTTTGGACGAAAATTGGTCATAATTTTTATTTAAACACTGTTACAAATCTAGTCTAGGTCTGCAATCTACTTGTCTACAAAGTCAAGAAAGTACTTCCAGAGAAAAACCTCTCTCATCCTCAAGATAATGTTTTGTAGGGGATGAAGTGCTTTACAGAGCTGCCTATTCCCTCTAGCAACTAGAGAAAGAACCTAGAGTAATGGCTGAAATATTCAATAAGCAAGATTGAGATTAATTCCTTTGTATGAGAACATTCAGTTTGTTACGCTGACTTCACAGTTCAACCTGTCTATGTGACTACCTTCCTCAATGTATGGCAGTAAGATAGCATCAGTACAAAATTATCAGGTTTAGATCATTTTGAGAAAGTAATTGCAAATTAACAAATTGAACAAAACTGGTCTGTAACCGTGGTAAAAATTGTTTTGTTTCTTTTAAATTCTTATATAAAAGCTTCTTGGAGTCTCAAAAGAAAGTTGGGGGAATCATTTTTCTGAGAAACAAGTAGCAATAAAAAGGTTTGTGATGATAAAGATATGGAAAACCTTCTATTCTCTAGAGAAGTATTTTTCTAAATTTTTGAGGAGTAAGCTACTACACCTGAACAACAGTCATTATGCCTGACACTTCCATAGACTGTATGGAGCTGCAAATATTGAGTGTGTTTCACTTTCTAGAATGGTAGAATCTTGCAAGATATTGAGTACTTCAAGCAATGGAAATTGAGCATATTCAGCACAACTCAAGAGGTACTCATCAGCAGTGTGGAGAACCAAGTCCTTTAGCTTTATTACAACCTTACGAACAGAATAACACTGTTAAGTAAACAGACTTTCGAGAGCAAGGACACTTTAGAAATGCAGAGACAGATGGTTGGTGAGACATTTGGAAAGACGTGTTGAAATGGCACAATCCTGACACTGACTTGCATGAACACACTTCTGTATCACAACTGTGATCAAAACAAAATAAAACACTGACCTCATCTCAAAAATTCAATAAATTGGCTTTTGGACTGTCCAGCAAAGCTCATCTGGCCTAGCACAAATAAAGGTCTCGAGCCAACTGAGGCACTGCTCTTTTAAAAACCTCAATAGCTCTAAGACTTGTCAGCATATTAATGAGAATGGTTTGTCAATGTGAAATAGCTTCTCTATAGTCAGATTCTCTAGTATGTAACTTGAGAAGTCAAAGTCCTCCTATGAATATTTTTATTTATTTTTTGAAGTACCGGGGGGGAAAAAAACATTTTGAGTGGCCTAATGACAGTTAATCAACTACATCTAAAGCATTAAGTGGTATTCAAATAATTTAGCATATGATCATCTAAAATACCAATATCACTGCCATAAACATGACATATGACAGTTTATGCTTTGTGAAAAAGGCAACTATATCAAAACTATTTTGCATTACTCTTTAGACTGCATTAAATTTAAAAAGAGAAATATTTGTGGTAGCCAAAGATAGCAGACAGCCAGCTACAGAGGAAGCAAATAAGAGTACCGGTGCCACACACGAAAATGAATTTCGAACTTCAGAGTGAGAGCGTACACGCAAGTGAAAGAAGGTACCACATGACATTAACACTCTATCTGCTCTCAATCTCACATTTGGGTCAGCCCTATGTTCCTGCCGCCCTGTTCTTCTCCAGTGCCTGTGGACAACACAGCCTTGTTCCTGCAAGGCTGGTGTCCTCTCTTGCTCTTTGACTGCCACCTGTCTCTCTCTTCTGCATGTTAAGTGTTACATAAGATAAACATATGATGAAGAGGAGTTAGATGCTTGGCTTGGCTCACCCTCATAAAAGTTATTTATGTTGTGGGGCACACTGCTGTCTTCCAAGATCCTGGCAAATTCAAAATGACTTGACATTTTCCACTGTGATTCTGCATGAGCAAATGGTAGTTTCTCAACAGCATACAGAACAGAGGGAGATAGCTTTTCAGACAGGAGAACTATCTGTGATGTAATGCCTGTAAAAGCTAGCACCCTGTGAGAAGCATACAGCAGCTTCCCAGCACCAAGCAGCACAGCAAGCTCAGCTGGGCTCTTGTCCAGCTCACATCTACCACACTGTAGGGAAGAGGTGGGAAAATGGAACCAGGAATAGGAAATGCCGGCAAAGATAGGGTGCCGGCTGGACTCATAGACATTCTGAGTCAATCCATAGGATATTTAGTTTTATGACTCCAGCGGCCCCCATTGCAGCAAAATGCAGGTTCAGCACAGGCTAGAACTCTCTTTAGCCATGATTTATGCTTCACTCTGTTTAGTTGCTATTTTTCCTTCTCTTAGATTTAATAAGAGGTATTTTTATTTCAATAGTGAGACAACACTGGTTTTGTTGATGTTTGTAGGAACCAAACTATCTCTACTCCTTTTCGTCTGCATCCTCCCTGCACAGGAGGGATGCAGTTTGCCTCTGCTCACCTTCAAACTGTAACATCTCTGCTCAAAGAGTAATCAGCAGCTCTCACTTCTTGCAACATGCATAGTTCTCTGTAAAGCAAGCTGAAGGCATTAACTCATTTTACACAGGCCACTGAAACCATCACAAACAAACAACTTTTGATCTATGGCAAATTGGGCAACATTCAGTGAAATGACCTAAAGGTTAAAGTCTCTGTATCCTATTATCTCTCCTGAAGTCAAAGCATCCCACTTGTTAGAAGCTAACTTGGTTGTACATGGACCTCAAACACCATTTACTGTTCAGTAGAAATAGTACAGCACTGCTTAAGTGGAATTTGCAAGCACATTCTTTGCTAGTTCATTTCTGAAAATGAGACATTCATATACGTTTTAAAAGAAAATGTCAGGATTTTCTAGCCAAGACCAAAAACTACTTCTCATTAGAGAAGATACAGAAAACTCAGGTTTAACTTCAACAACATCAGCACACCAGGCTGTCCTTGAACTGACTGATGTGCTGTGCACCTGTGGTGCCCTCTTATCCCAAAAAGAGCTGAGGCACACGGCACCCCACAGCCAGATCAGAGGCCTTTGCTGGTCAGCCAGCTCCAGACTTGCAGCGTAGCAGTTTTTCTGTAACACAGCAAAGGTAACTCAGTCAAATTATATATAGGTGTAGAAGGATAAAATTAATATGCAAAACACACAGACTGAGCAACCAGATATGTCTGTGTATAATTTGACTTACAATTCTCAAATATTAAAAACATTAGTAAAGAAGCCACCCTAACAAACCTCCTTAAAACCCACTGTTGGTTTAAAAGTTTACCAATGCAGTGAACTCTTCAAATAGGCCAGAAATATTTCACAGCTAGACTTATGACAAACATTCACACACAAGCTTGAAACCAAAGCACGTGCTTTTATGTGTTCAGAGCCTTGCGACATGCTTTTCACTGGAGAACTGGAAAGAAAAAAAAAAAAGAAAAAAGAAAAACACCAAAAAATAATAATAACCTGACTTCGCATTTCATTTCATTGTAAGGTTTCCAGTCTTGAGCCTTAGTAGGCTCTCCATAGTACGCAAAACATTTTTGAGGGGTGAGAATATACCAAACTCGAGTGTTTGTTTGATTAGAGTGTTTGACTAGAGTGTTTGTGTGATTTGGGATCATAAAATACTCAATGGAATCTGCACTTTATCACCCAGACCCTGAAATATTACCACTTGGAAAGCATTATTCAATTTTTTTTTTTTCAATTCAATGATCAGAATTCAAGAGTTGCAAGGAAACAATCCCAAGCAAAACACTGTGATCAGTTTTTTCCTGTCCTACCTACCATCAGTATTCATTTCTACAGAGAGGTACCTGTAAACCGACTACAGTGACAGCAGCATCTGGTTCTAGCACAGGCAAAATACAAATACAAAATACAAAGTTTTAGTACAAGAGGACTCCACAGAGGACACCACTCTGGTTTCCTCATTGTAGTAGGCATAGCGAGGACACGGTGTGTGACGGGGTCAGGTCCCCTATGCTCAGGGCTTGCCAGGTGCTGTCCCACGATAGGACAGCGTGAATGCAAGGGGTGTAGACAAAGCAGGGACGAGAATATTTAAGTGCCTGCTACATTTTAATAAACGCCATTTTGCTTCACCTATACTTGGGGTCTGTGTGAGCATTTGGCCCCGACCTGGTATGGGGTCGGTTTCGCTGGCAAAGCAGCACCTTATGGGGTGGAAAACGAGTGTTGCAGAGAGAACGGCAACAAATGGTGACCCCGACGTGATTCACCCTGTGAGTAGTAGCTGCCCGGCGTGCCCGTAAGGCGGTGGAACCTGTGAGGTGGCGGCAGGTCGCCTACGGAAGACACACTGCGGTGGAACCTGTGAGGTGGCGGCAGGTCGCGTGTGTAACTAAAATGAAGGTATTTTTACATTTCTGTAAAAGTTATTGCGGTAAGACCGTTCCTTCTAAGAAGGAGATCGCGGCCGTGTTATCGCGGCTAGAAAAGGAGGGTGAGCTGGACTCCCCTCAACAGGTGCTCGATTCAAATCGGTGGGACTCACTCACTGCGGCGCTGTGCCAGCGCGCCATGTCCGACCAAAAAGCCTCAGAGCTTAAAACGTGGGGCTTGATACTTGAGGCTCTTAAAGCGGCAAAGGCAGAAGGAGGGTTCGGGGTGGACCGGAGCGCGACGGGGGCTGCCGGGAGCGGGTCTTTGCTTTCTCATAGATCCAGCGAGGCAAAGATGGCGCCGACGGCGGAGAGCAGAGGCGGAGAGACGGAGAAGAAGGAGTCGCCGAGTCAGTCATGTGAGCCGACAGCCCCGCCCTCGCCTTACCCTGCTCCGTCTTTATGCCCTTCTTTGGAGAAAACGTCACAGCCAGAACCGCCCCTTGAAGAACGCGATAGGGCGGTAGGCGGAGCGCGCCGGTGTGGGAGCCCGCACCCGGGAGGGAGCCCGCGCCGGTGGGGGGGCCCGGTTACTGACTGGGCTAAAATTAAAGAGGCAGCAGAAGAAAAGGGCTTAGCGAATCCAGCTGCGTTTCCGGTTGTAGCCTCAGAAAACGGTCCAATTTGGGTTCCTCTAGACCCGAAAGGGATCACGAGGGTGCTTGAGGCAGTTGAGAAAAAGGGTTTGAAATCCCCCTTAACAATGAATGCCCTCGAGAACCTTACCGCACAGGGGCCTCTCTTGCCCTATGATATAGAGAATTTGATGCGTATGGTTTTGAAGCCGGTGCAGTATACATTGTGGAAGGAGGAGTGGCAGGCCCGGCTCAGACAATTATTGGTTACAGCGCAAAACGATCCAGCGAACGTATTACACAACTCCGACCTTCAGAGATTGATGGGTAGTGCACCAGGTCTGTTAACTGCCCAGGCACAAGTTATCCACCTGAGACCTGGGGAATTAATTGCTACATCTGACGCCGCTTTAGAGGCGTTTAGAAGGCTCGCAAGGAATGCAGAGCCATCTACTCCGTGGACAGAAATTACACAGGGCCCCACGGAGTCATTTCAGGATTTTGCAAATAGGCTGATAAAGGCCGTAGAAGGGTCAGACCTTCCTAGGGCGGTCCATAACCCTGTTATTCTGGACTGCCTTTATCAAAAGTCGAACGGGGACGTACGTGCTTTGCTGAGAGCGGCGCCGGAAAAGTTTCACACCCCCGGTGAGGCCATCAAGTATATCGTAGAGAAACAAAAGTCAAATCCGTCTGTGGCAGGTGAGGTTGCTGCCGCAGTGACTGGAGTGATGATGGCGCACGGGGGCTTTGGTTATCATCACCCCGGCTATCCGGCAGTGGATCAAGAGGCTCAAGGCCCATGTTTTAGGTGCGGCCAGTGGGGCCATATCAGGGCCCAGTGTAGGGCCAGAATAGAGGGTATGCTGCTGTAAAACATGTTAGTACGGGAAGTGTCATGTGGATCCCGGCGAGAAAGGTCAAACCAGATCTGATGAAAGAGAACAGTAACGGGGGACTCTGAGTTTTGCAGGTATGGCTCCTGTTAACACCGAAGAAGAAGGAGACAGCCCAGGAACCCCGAAAGAAGGCCGGGAGAAGCGTGGAGGAAAACTCAACCGTTGCTGCCAACGAGAAAATGCCTTTCTATCAGGCGAATGTTATGTTTAGTGTGTGTGGTGGTTATTGCTTTATCACAGGGTATTCACTTTTGTCACTGCCAGGGAATTCACCTTTTGTCACTGCCAGGGAATTTACGGGTTACTTAGGTAAATAAGACGAGCCAAAACAACTTTTGCTTTAGTTTGCAATCGGCTACCTCACTCTTTTGCACTTGCCTAATGGGTATTTCTCAATACACGTTAGAAGCCTTTGCGAGGTACACTACAAACCATTCCAGCTGCCGTAACAACACCGATCTAGCTAGCCAAACGGCATGTTTCATAAAATCTCTGAACGACCCTGGGGTTGCTGCAACACAGAGCTTGGCTCAGATAGAACGCCTAGCATGTTGGTCAGTTAAGCAGGCGAATTTAACAACATTAGTATTGAATGCGATGCTAGAGGACACAAACAGCATTCGGCATGCGGTGCTGCAAAACAAAGCAGCCATCTACTTCTTGCTCCTGGCACAGGGGCATGAATGTGAAGACCTAGAAGGAATGTGTTGCTTCAATCTTAGCGACCACAGCGTATCCATCCATAAAGCGCTGAAAGCCCTGCGAGACCATACGGAGAGGATCCAGGTGGACGACGACCCCATCGGAGACGGGTTCAAGAAGACGTTTGGCAACTTCGGGAGTTGGATTGCGAAGATCGTTAAGGACATAGTATTAGCACCTTTAGTAATTGTGTGTATTGCCACTATTCTGCCGTGTGTGATTATGTGCTTTCAGAATTGCTTGCTAAGGATTATGTAGTAGCTTAGGGACCAATGCATAGAGTATAGAGTATCACGGGTATCGGGAACAATTGTAGCGTTTGCGTTCGCGCTGTTACGGGATATTACTGAGCATAGGGAGGGGGAGATGTAGTAGGCATAGCGAGGACACGGTGTGTGACGGGGTCAGGTCCCCTATGCTCAGGGCTTGCCAGGTGCTGTCCCACGATAGGACAGCGTGAATGCAAGGGGTGTAGACAAAGCAGGGACGAGAATATTTAAGTGCCTGCTACATTTTAATAAACGCCATTTTGCTTCACCTATACTTGGGGTCTGTGTGAGCATTTGGCCCCGACCTGGTATGGGGTCGGTTTCGCTGGCAAAGCAGCACCTTATGGGGTGGAAAACGAGTGTTGCAGAGAGAACGGCAACACTCATATCTCATTGCATATAAAAAACAGTAGGGAAAAATTTGTACTTCTTGTCAAGCACTTCCATTTCTTTATAGGTAAATGAAATTGAGTATGTTGTAAATAGAGTTGCGCTGTAGCTCCTTGAGGATCAAAGTAATAAATAAAATTAGGAAACAAGACTGGAAATGTCTTTCATTGTCTAACTTTCAAAAGAACAATAGTATTATCATGCAGAACTTTTCTAGCCATGGGATACCATGAAATAACGCGCAAGCTCAAGACTACAAGGCAAGTGAATAGCCAAAGATACCTTGCTCTGTTATTTTCTTTAATGAATAATAGTATCATAGCCAGAAAAATATGACAGCAGCTGACGGTGTGGGTGGTAGAAAAACATGAAGTATTTTATACTAAGTGAATTTAAAGTTTTGTTTTCTTTTTATCCTAACATCCCATGAAGAACCACCACATACTGTATTTAATTAAAAGCTGGAGATCAAAATTAGCCAACACTTTCTCTCTAACTACCTAACCAGGAAATTTATAAAGAAAGGCTCCCCAAAGAGACCAAAAACCTGTCCTCATGCCTTTGCTTTACCATTGAGCCTGCACAAGTTCTGATCAGTATTTAATCAAAACCAATTAGAGTAGTATGGCTCGGAGCTTGCTGACTGCATCAGTGGGTGCTCTGACCAATACTTAATGGAAAATGAATACAGAACAAGCTCAACAGCAACAGGAGGTAAGTCATATGGTTCTACAGGCTGTTGTCACTGCGATTGGCAATGAGAACACTCTGTGGCAGTGTAGTGCATGATGCGAGATGGAACAGTGGTTGTTGTAAGGCAGCTTCTGATGTAACAACCACATGGGCACTCAGAATTCCATCCCCACTGGAATACTTACCTCTTCACTCTGCATACTAACCCCCAAGCTTCACTGTTTATTTCTCCATGGATGCTGCTTTGTCTCGTAGATTTTTGAAAGTAGTAAGGAGGAGAAATAGGCTTGAGTCTTCACTGTTGACACTGAATTGGTCCACAGTGGAATCCCTCTTCCCCTTTCTATTACTTCTACATAGATTCTAGCTCTTTATCTCTAGAATATTTGTGCTTCCATCTAGTGCAGTTACTTCCATAAGCCAGGAAATTGAAAAGTCATAATTAAAATTTCTAACTTTAAAATTAACATATGGAGAGGTGTTTCTGCTCATAACCAATAACTTCAATATTTTCCCTCATGCCTTTTGCATTTCATGTACAGAAAAAAAACATACAAGGAAACAAAAACCAGAAAATGCATGCAGTCTCCTTTTGCCTTCCTATGAATACGCGCTGAGACGAAGTTAAAACTTAATTATTAGGTGAACGCATGATGTTGTGTCCTACAAGTCCCATCTGGTTCCCTGAAACAGGAACACCAAGATATAATGAAGAATAAATGTTACATTGACAAATATAGGTATTCCCACAACAGCTCACACGCATGCACGCACACACACACACGCATACCCCAGCAGAACTGGAAGTTGCTGTCTTCTGAACAAGTCAGGAAAGCAGGGCCTCAGCAAGAATTATTTCATGTTTTAGGTAATGGATTCCTTATTTTTTAATCTAGTCGACTTTTGAACAATTCATGAAATGCTTATCAAACTTTGATGTGCACTCCTTCATGAATCTCTGAATTTAATACTCTTTTATGTAATGATAGGCAATAAATACTGACTCCTTTGGAATTATCTAGTACTGTGTACAAGTCTGTGACAGCTGCTTCAATATTAAGGTCTGCAAGTGATAGGAGCTAAAAACGCAGGCAGAGTGGGCATTAGAAATGGGAAATCTTTGTCCTAAAGCATTTTGCTAGATGCAACCAACATTTACATTCTGTTATCACCAGCTTTTACAGAGCAAGCTTTAGTTCATTACTGAAAGAACCACCACTTGGATCTTCTAACAGAAACAATAAGTAGCAACAACAGCTGCCATCAAGGTTTTTGCCCATCAACTGCCAGGCACAAGCAGCTCCAATTCTCAGCAGGATGCTCTGATTTGTCCTGACCTCCCCACCTATAGATTCCACGGCACAGCATCTATCTACAGCACTGGAACTTCCACCCCTAATTCAACCTGTACTATCCATGTTGCAACATGACTCACACACAAGAAGTCACTTGAATATTTTCAGATCACTTTTACTTAAGTTGGATTCTTAGAACTTTTGCACAGTATAAAAAGTACTTCAAGAAGAATGATAGTATTTATACTCTAGTCTTATTTTTGATTATGCAACACCTTGGTTGCTTTCACAGACAAAAAATCTCTGTCATAACTATACCAATTCCTTACTTGAAAAATAATATTTGGGAAAAAAACCTACAAAAGTTTATCTCACCAATTTCAGAACATCTACATTTCAATTCAGCTTAGCAGCTATACTGTCACCATTTAATCTGCCCACATCACATGCATCATCACCAAATGGACAGCCAGTGGCCCACAAAGCTATTAGTCTTTCAGCACAGTTATTTAGAAACTAGGAAATAACATGATTATATGCAATATTGTACTTCATGAGCAAAAGATTACTTTTTAAATGCTGTACAAGCTACCGTACTCAAGGACAAGCAAGAATCTGACAGAACTCCACAGCTGGATCTAATATTTTGAACATTCCACTCTATTTTGAACTTTGCTTTTCTTCTTCAAATTAAGTCCTCTGTTTATAAACAAGATCTAAATCCCTCCTGGGGTTAATCAAATAACCACAAAATACAAGCCCAAAAAGAGAAATCACCTTCAAAGATGATATTTGCTCAAAACCTGGAGCAGTTGCCATGGAAATCATATTCTTTTGATCCATAAATATCGTCAAAATAGCATGAGTGTTTGAACCAGGTCCAGCTAGTTTGAAATTGGAAAATAAGAGGGAAATGAACATGACAGAAGGGAATGTGATAAAATCTCCCAAGAAGTTACATCTACCTCCTCTTTTCAAACTTTCATCATAAGAAAACTTGTGTTCCACCAAAACTTTGTTGCTGTAATTAAGTAAAATTTGAAATGGTGAAGTAGAAGATTCAAATAACAAGACAAAACTAGGATAAGATTGTTAAATATTGCATAACTATAACCAAGTGTGAATGCTGAACAGTTATTAATTGTATAGAGTGTATAGAATATTATTGTATTTGAACATGTTGGTGCTTAAACTTCTAAATAGCTAACTTAATTCAAAGAGTTTGCTCATTCAAGTACTTCATTTATGATGTAAATTTCATCATGTTGCAGAAAATCTCAATTATATCTGAATTCTACACTTACAGACCTTAGTCGTCATGATGGTTTCACCACACAATCCTATCTACCACACTCAACATCATTAAGAACAAAAGAGAAAAGGGAAAAGTTACTTTAGAATATAACTGCAGACAGCTTTAGTGACCAGTCAGAGGGGAAAAGCAATAAGGAAACTCATATTTCTTGCTCATCTACAGAACGGCCAAACACACAACAATTAAACAGCAACTTATAAACACCAGCATGAAATAAAATGGGGGAAGAAAGGTAGCTTAAAAATTAAACTAAGATGTAACTATTGATGTTGTAATTTAACAGTCAAGCTGTTTAAAATCTACTGTGTTTTGGGAAATGTTTTAATTAAACTGATTTTCAAAAGAAAAGTGAGCCTTTCCCAAGGCTGGGAAAACATTGCCTGTTTCTATAAGCAGCGACAAATATTTTGAAGTAACATTAATTCTTTCTTTCACATCTGAAATCAGTACAACTAGAAAGCTGTGCTACCCTTACAGGATGTGATCTGCAGAAGTAAAGATACCATCATACTAACGCTCCTGCATACTACCTACATTTCAAAACTTTTCAGAGGCTCCCGCAGAGGCCTTAGTATGTTAGGCACTTTGAGGTATTTACAAAAACCTCTTTTGTTATAAAGTCATCCTGGGCAAGACTTGAAGAGGATAAGAAAACTACAGTCATTTAAACATGCTACTTTCCTATTTGTATTGCTTTGAAATCTGCCCTATAGTTGGCACAAAAATTCAAAGGCATTTTTTAACTCTTGAGCTATCAACAGCTATCCAAGAGCATTTCAAGGCAATGCAGATCAGGTAAGCCTGGCCAGGTTTGAAGATTAGAACATACAGGGGGGCCTCATGCCTCAGGTCGTACAGCCCACAGCTCAGCTCAGGGGTTGCAGTCACCTTGGCCAACAACCTGTCTGTCATTGCCAGCAGAACACAGGGCAGGCAGCAGCACCTCACAATAAACCATTACAATGTCCCAAACAGTAGCTAATCAGTAGCAAAGAATAAAACCAGTAATTGGTGACTATGCACCTCTATGTATAGACCTCCTATTTTACAAAGCAAATGAGACATTATATAGATGCAAATGATTTATATTCACTGCTTTGGAACAAAGATTTATTTGCATCTGAAGAATTTCTTAACAGACATGGTTAGATTTTTGCTTGTGCCAAAAACATACTGAAGATCATGGGAGTTGAAGGTGGTTCATCTAAACTATTACTTCAGGATTACTCAAAGAGACAGCTCAGAGAGCAAAATTAACATAGTCAAAAAGAACTGGACTTCTTACCTATGACCATCAGATCATTAGATGCAGCAACTTCAAAATAGATGGAAGGTGACAAACTACTTAGATTTTTTTTCCCCCATTAAAGATGACGGAATTGTACTAAAATTGAGAACATTTATTCCTAAGTGTGCAAACACATGCCTGGGTACAACAAAATTAACTGATATGCATACCAGGGTCCCATATCTGCAACGCAATATATATTAGGGTATACATACGGGAATGTATCTTTTTATAGCTGTTTGCAAGTCAGGATGCTTATTATCCATTTTATGCCTATCCCGATTTATTTTCAGACCTCTTAAAACTACTAAAACTTACATACTAGTAATCTAGGGCATTAATTATATGTTTGGTTGGGTTTTTGCTGTTGTTGTTTTTACTGGAAGGCAATATGTCCAAATAAAATCTGCTTGGTGCATTAGTGACAGTTCCCTGTTAGCTTTTTGTATTCTGACATTTCTTTTCAAAAAGAAATATGGAAATAAAATATTTTCTAAAGCATGTGCCTCACAGAGTTCCTCAAGGCATGTGTTATCTTACTGCTACATATTTCTTGGCATGTACTTTTTTTTAATAAGAAGTTCCTGAACAAACACTGTCTTTTGTTCAGCAGGAGAAAAACAAATTATTCTCATTTTGTTTGTGCTTTGTGTCTATTATGTAGAAAATCAGACTACTGCTAGCTTTTTAAAGAGAGGTAGACCCAAAAACAGGTCTTTAAGCAATTTGTTGTGGTAAGGAATGGTTATGGGTGGGTGTAAATTAGTCAGAAAAGGGTTGCAGATGGTAAGGAAGTGCAGTCTATAAGAACTCATACACTGCACCCAAAAATTATGTCTAAGAACATGTATGAAACATAACTAAAGAAGGTTTAAGTTAAAGATGGCCTTGCTCTCCATTTACAGCTCAGATACACTTACAGTTTTCTCGGAATTCACCATCACAGTACACGACAACGGAAGGCTTACAGCAAATCATTTAAGAAATGCCATACAAGTGGTCTCCACAAACCTTACTGTCTTCAAAAACCTGACAACTTTGTAACATCTCCATCACTGACCACCTCTTCCTCTAACAGCCATGGTAGGGACATCTGAAAATATTCTGACTGCCCTGATACAAGTTACCATATCAAAAAGTTCTGTCCCCTGGGAAACACAGAACAGAAAACTAGTCTACTTCTCTTTCTGAGGGTTGAACTAAGAACTCCATTCATTCCTTCTAACAGTCTGCAGGCAATTGCAATTCACCCAAGCCTCCAGAGCTTTCTGAATTTCTTTTTGAATGCTTACCTATGCAATTATTCACCATGTTCTTCTCCATACCTTTCAGACACAGGTTGCTGCAATATTCTCCCTCCTACCTGCTTTATGTATAATTCTTACTATATTTCTTTCTAGCAGTTTTGCAATTCACACTTGCCTTTAAAAACTTCACTGTTAAATAGTGAAATCTCACTCTCTATGGTTACCTTTGGAACCAGCTGTCATCTGCCAGTCCAGAGCAGCCTCACAAGAAAACATCTACCAACTAAATCTGAGTTTTCAGCCTTGCTCATTTATCCTCCAAAACTGTGATGCTGCTCTTAGTGCCTTCCATAAAAGCAATGTTTATTGTGAAACGTGTTATGGAAGAACTGTTTTTAAAAGACTTTTTGAGATAGATACAGAATATATTTAAAGTATTCCTGGGATGTTATTTGCAGTCCTGCTTCACTCTCACTTCACTTTGCACTTACCCACTCAGTATTTTACATCAGATTCTACATGATAAAATCTCTAGGGAAAGCTGCAGCTTCCCTCTGCTTCAGAGAGTGTCAAGCCTCCCTTTACATGATGTACAGATAATAAACAACTACATCCACCATTGCAAACTACACAAAGTACACAGGGAAAGGCATTTGACAGTCCTATGCCCACCTTCATGTTTCATCATGCGAAGCCTGGGAAACAGTTTGTTTCCATCAGATTAAAAAGAGCTCCAGCACCATGAAATAGTGCCAGGTGTGAAAAGAATAGTGGGTTCCCTGGCTAGATACACAGGACCACAGCCCGCCACCGAACCCAGCTTTGGCCAGAATTAACCCTGATGAGATAGCACCTGGAATGCAGCACCTACTTTCTGGGTGACCCAGTACAGAAAGGATGCTCAGAAACTTCACAGTGTAGACTGGAGGACCACCAATTTGAACAGGAGCCTACAGCACATGGCCTACAAGCAAAGGGTGAGGGAGCTAAGCTTATTTAATTTTGTGCAGAACAGGCTAAGGACAAATTTAATAGCGACTTCAAGATCTGAAGGACAGCAACAAAGAGAGCCAAGATCTTCCAGACAATATAACAACCTTCAGGCATTTCCTGTAAACTGTATTTTTATGATGTTTTATCTCTAAGGAAAAATATGACCCCCACATCACTTGGGCCAGTTTTCAACATCTTGAGCCAGACAGTACAATCAGTTTTCAATCCATCATTCATCTTGTACTTCCCAAGCTTCTATATGACAACACTGTAGAAGAGGTGAGAGTCATCCAAAGGCCAAGCCACTGATCACCACAGATCCCCCCCCTTCCATATTACTAGGAACTTCAAAAGAAAAGGCAGTTCAGACTAGTCAAGAATGGTTTTCCTTTGGTAAATCAATACTAGCTACTCATGATAGCATATACCTGTTCCCTATGTGCATGCAAATGGGACTTCAGAAAAGTTTACCACAATCTTTCCAGGGACTGAACTAAGTCAGACCAAGGTATAGCTCCCCAAGTCCTTGCTTTAATGCTTACTTAAGATGGGTAAAAGGTTAGTTTTCTCCAGTTGACCTACCATACTAACACATTTTTCAGCCTTGTAAATACATGAGGAACCTTTTAGAACCATTGAGCAAATTCCACCTGGCCCACAGATTTAAACAAAAAGAATAGGAAAGAACATTACTGCAGAAGTGAATCACCTCATTATACCTTGCTTCAGAACAGGCTTAGAGAAAGTTTCTACTCTCTGTTAAGAAGCAAGATATGAAGCTGGTTCAAGTTAACCCTTGTATAACAAAAGTAATTTGTTATTCCATGTATATATAAGCACTAAGAGAAGTTTTTATTATTATTACAAAGTTAGGAACCTTTTCCTTATATAATTATTTACACAAGCTTCTTGTGCTTGATTTAACTTACTTAAGTATGCCTACTTAAAGACATTACTTTATATCATGCAAATCTTAGAAAAATACCAGAATATCTAGGTCACTTGCACTATTTCCAAGTTTTACAACAGGAAAAATATCAATCACACCAGTCACTGAAGTTTTTATTCTCTTATAAATGTGTATGGAAAGTTTCATTTGATTGCTTTTCTAGGGTTCCAGGAGGGATTTTTTTTTAAATAAGAAGCTTAAACTTGTTTAGTAAATCTGTTCTCATTGTCTGTGCTTTGCTAAATGATTTATCATAGTGGCAATAAACATTTGCAGCACACAGCATAATAGTTTCACAGGAGTTTATAGTGAGATGTGCTGAGAATACATATGAGAAATACCACATACACACAAAAATCATTATCTTAAGTTGCTTAGCCAACCAAAAGTACTCTCTTTTTGTACTGACATCATTCATTTGACTTTTTTTTCCTAGAAAATTAGCAACAGTATCACAAATATTTTCTTTCAGCAAACAAAAATAACTACAAGAAGCAAGCAAATTCAATTATTTGGATGCTGGTCTTTCTACATCACATCTGTTACTCCTCAGTATGGATGCACCCTTCAAATCTGGGATGATATTTCATGGTGTATATGACGGAACACAGTGAGTCACAGATGGAGCTTCCTCTGATTTTTGGTCAGCAGTTTTGGCATAAAGGGGAACTGATGAACTTTTGGGGCTCTGGAGTCTTGTGAACTGTGCACCTTTGTGTGTGAATGAGGAAGCACAGGGGAATATGCTAGGGACTACAGTCCACACAACTAACTTTTTCATAGGATTTACTTTTCTCTAGCACTATATACTTCATTTTTTTTTTAAACATTCCAAAAGCAATATCATAGGGTGGTCCTATATTCAAAGCATCATACTTGTACAAACATCTTTTTTGCTGTTTGCACGGATGCTTTTTGTTTAGCTTGGTTTTTACTACACACAAAATCAATACCTTATTGTCCTTGGTTCTTCTCCCCTCTGCCTCATGAAACTTTTGAATTCATGTAAAGAAAATGGCTTCAAAAGGCAATATAAGAGTTCGATAACTAGTCCTTTGATGAAAGACTGCAAACAGTGTTCTTGCTCTGCATTTCATATCAAATACTGGTTTAATTCCTGGAACAAGTGGTGTTCGGTTTTGTTTTTTTTTGTTGTTTTTTTTTTTGTTGTTGTTTGTTTGTTTGTTGTTTTTTGTTTTTGTTTTTTTTGCCTGTTTTATTTTTTTTCCTCTCCCCCTACACACCAGAGAAAATCCCCAAGAATAATTTTTCCAGAAAGGTACAGTAGCCTTTTGCTCCTTTCATCCTAAACTTTTATTTTATGTGAAGATTAGAAACAATTGACAGTAAGAAAATGAAGGAAAAAAAAAGTAAACGTGCATTGTTTATGCCATTACAGTGGTTTGAAGCATTTCACACACATTTCTACTCCTCTCACATACTAAAAAGATAAAATACACTAAAACTGTGGTCACACCAGAAACTAATTTCATCTCTATCTGGACATCAAAAAATTATCCTCCTACATAACATGAAGTCAAAGTTTAATCATGACTTATCAGTACATCTTAAACACTAATCATCTGCAAGCAATCCAAAGATCAAAAGCAACAACCAGAAAGAATACAAAAGATCAATTAAAACATTAAGTACATCTGATATATGTTATGCTTCCATAGCAGATTTACTAATAAGAAAAAGAGAAAAATTAATCACATGGATTATCCACTTCAAATTATTAACTGTGTAATTTCTCAGAAGCACAATAGCTAACATTCATACCTCAACCATTTATATTTTATTAATATAACATGGACACATTTATCTTGAATGCATAATATTAAATCTCTTTATCTTAAGACTAGTGAACTACCGACCTTCCAGTTTTAAGTATGACAGTACTCCTGTACAGCTAAAAAGCACTGCCATTCATACACAGCATGTGAAATCCAGGCCATCCACAATGAAGACTAATTGCCTGATGTCCATCCAGAAGGATATGGAACAGCAAAAAATCTCAACCCTTTGAACAACAGTTCATAATCAGAGATGCACAGGTCTTACAAAGATACCTGTTTTAGGTTGTGTGATTAAAAAAAGATGTTCTTGTTGCACCAAAGACATTTTATGCCCTCCAAAACAGCACCATGAAGAGAAGTTCAATGATATGTTTTGAGAGAAAAAAACAACTATAACTACAGTAAGCAGTATTAAAAGCAGCCCTTTAACTAACAGATCTGGTTTAATTCTTGTTCTTATCTCTACCACTGGCAAACATCAAGAACAGCATTTGAGCAGCTGGGAGTCCAGCAGTGAGAACACGCTCAGAGCCAAACACCATCCCTTCTTAGAAGAGAGTTCCAATTGCCAGAAGTTGTACAGCTTATACTTTTGTTGGCACACAGCAGTAGGCCAGTTTTTGGAAAGGACCATTTGTAACAATCTCATTTTGCACATTATATACTCATGTAGTGAAGGCTCTGCTTTTTTCCTTGTTTAATTTTGGAAAAAGAACAGACTGAGACTAGTGCAACCACTTGCTCTTCACATACGGACATGGCATACCACAGGAAGAATTAAGACTGATAGGGAGAAATTATTGCTTTAATTATCTTTACAGATGATCTTCGTGTTTCACTACTGCTGTTGATTGGTGTGCAGATATCTAAAAGGTAACAAGAAGCACCATTCCTTTCTAGAGACAGTCAAATATTATTTATGGCACAACTGACAAAAATACTTCTTACTGACATAAGCAGAGAATTTACAAAGACTTCCTTTGTATGACATTTAAATATAATCAAATTTATGAATTTCTGGTTGTTTTTTAAAGACATAAAAATGACTCATTAGTATAACTTCATAATATTATTTTGAAAACAATGACCATTATATTCATAAAACAGAACAAAGAAGGTAGCTAAGTTCTGCTGTTCTCTTGGAACATGTTCTAAGGCTGATTCTGAAAATGCTTCCAACCCACATGGATGGAATAAAGTTTAGCAAGCTAAATTGGACTTAAGTTCTTTGTTGAAAGCACGCTGCACTGCACCTTGCAGTATTAGTGAACTGCGAAGTGCTCTTGCCCCCTCTAACTGCAGTTAGGGGATAAAAAGTTTTCACTTGTATAATCTCTTTTTCCCCCATCGTCTCTACATCTAGCTATTGTTGAACTCACCTAAACACTTAAAAGTTTTAACTTCAAGATTTGCAGTTTTAGTTTCCAGTTCTACGTTTAAATAAAAGTGACAAAGCTGTAGATTGACAATGAGCAGAAATACTCCTCTGTGTATATTTAAAATACCAAGTAGTCTTCTTCTACATTATAATCTGAATTCTGTAGATCTTACTCGAGAATTTAACTTAAGGCACAGGCCAGGAATATACAAAGCTCTAGAATAAGTTTATGGGTTCCTTTTTTTTAATTTTGAGATTTTTCCACCATTATTTAACCATAAGGCATAATGTATATAGATCATGGAAATCTTGTTTTAATTAGATATTCTGCAAATGCAATAGCATGCACATCCATTTATTTTCAATATTAGTATCTTATTTTGCCCTCAAACTTAAATATACTCTAAACAGTGTAAGTAACTATTTAATTCTTCCGGTTAGCTCATTCATAATGAAAAAATATTGCTCCAACTCCATGCAATTAAATTAGGATCAGTAACCTCCCTGCTTAATAACTGGGAAAGAATAGGTAAAAGAAAGATAGCTTCTGGTTAAAATAGATGTAATTGTTTCTGCTTCCAGTCACAGTCTGAAATCATGCATAGTAGAGCGAATGTAGATAATACTGCATTCAAATGTTTTTAATCATCTAAAGGCCAAGTCTTCACCAAACTGATTCAAATCAAATAAATACTGTATTTGAGATAAACAAAAAGATGACATTCTGAACAGACAGATGTGGCTCTAGATGCACTGAAACAGAATTAGAAAGAGTATTTTACTGGAGGGTAAAAGGTCAAATGAAAATATGAACTCAGAAATGTCTTCCAAATAGAACATAGCCAGAGCCCCTATGCAGATAACCAGAACCTATGCCGCTGACTTCTGAGGGACCATGGTGGCTTCATCCCAGGGATTTAGGGGTTTTCAGAGCCCTTGAGAAACTCCAAAGAGCCACAAACCTGCCTCTCAACAGGAGAAGATTAAGGGTGCAGATGAAAAAAGATGACACTGCTCTACCTCACAACAGGCAAAAGAACACTCTTGTATGACTGAACAGTAATGCACTGTGAACAGACGAGATATTACTCCAAGTGCAGGAAACATGTTTTTCTGCTCCTTAACCAGCAGTCACACCTAGAATTAGGATAATATGGAATGTTAATGAGGTTAAAAAAAAAAAAAAAACAAGAAGCATAACTAATGGCAACTCAAATAAAAAAGTTGCCTACGAGTAATGCTTTTTCTTCGAAGAGCCAAATGCTACTACCCTCTCCTACTCCAAAGTTGTTAATGAACACTTAAAGCTTCAAATTGTTTTAAGTAACTACACAATAAAAACAATTTAGGTACCTTGTAATTGCAAATAGTTTCACAAGTTGTATGGTTGCATTTAATATGTATCTGCCATAATAAGCTACTAACTTAAGTAGCAGTGTTGTATAACATCAAAAGATGCCATTACTAAAGATGGGAGTCTAACAGTGTTTAATAATTCAGTGATACTTCCTCAGCTATAACAGTCATTATAAATACAAATTTTCAAGCAGTTTTTTTCAAACATTAGTGTTTTATTAAATCATTTCATAATAAAAAAATCAACTAGTGAATATGTTTCTACCCAGAAATCCCAATATACAATGAATTACAACACTGAATTGTTACAACTTTTGTTTAAAGAAATACTTGCCCTTATTACCCAGCTTTGAAACATTTCTGCACTAGTCCTTCATAGCAATTTCAAACTCAGAGATGAGCACGAAACAGTTCAGTCTGAGTAGGGCACACTAGAAAAAATTAAGTCTTTTTTTACATAGTAATGTTGATTTTTACTTTTCCAATGCATTACAACTAAAAATGTTTGTCTTATTTGTACTATCCTAATCCTAACCACTTCAAAATCATCAGATTTGCCAGCCACATGAATCCATGAAAGCTGATCCTGATATGACACGTGCCAAAGAATCCTCAAGCCTCAAAGCAAGTGATAAGAAGCCAGTTGCACCAGAGCTACTATGAAGAGAAGCACTCTGGCACTTCAGCACAGACTCAGCTCCACCAACCCAAATGGTCCAGACAGATAAAGCACAAGCTACGAGCTACCTGTCTGTAAAACACACCAACTTCATAATTGTGGTGTGGATGCCTCCAGTCCGAGTTGCTGCCAAATTCAGGGCAGTTATATGAATGGGAAGATCATGAGTCATTCTTAATAGCACTCCTGCACAGGCCCAGTAGAAGCAGCTTCCAAAAAAAATCAAGTTCTAGATGAGAGATGCTGGACCTTGTTTAGTACTTTTACTTTGAAACAATATTACTCATTCCTGCCCAAACGAAAAATTTCTTATTGCAATTTTGGAATGATTACCAGGCAGCCTACAGTTAGTGGTACATAACTGAGCGTACTATTTTTGACTGCAGTTAAGGTGTCTTACTAAATAGTATGTTCCGGGCACATATGCAAAACCCCAGATGCAATGCTTTGTTTAGTCTCGCTGCAGAGGAATGCAGAAATTGATTATTAGAAAGTTACATACTTTGGATGAATAGAATATTGAAAAACACAGCCAAGCAAATACAAAAACCTCAAGAAGCAAAAATGTTGCAAGTTGTTAAATTTGCAAGAGAATGTCTATGTATTTAATTGGCATTTGACAAGAGTACTTATGCAAGGAAGTTATAGCTTTTCAAAATATCAATTAGTATTTTTAGTAATAGATTGTTATCATCATGCTATAGGACTTTAGTTAAATGCCATTTAAAAGATTGCCATCTTTATCACTAGGATAATGGTGGCAGCTCATTTGGAGAAAGAACAGTCTACCTCTACACACACATTTGAGAACCATTCATTTCTTAAATTGCAGTTCATTATCTTTTAAACTGCAACTTAACTTTTTCAAACAAAATTTCATGATTCATAAACTTTTCCTCTTTGCACAAACAGATGTAGTGGATATTACGTACATGAAACCATGTTACAGTTATCTAGACAGTATTTTCTGCTTCTTATTTTCTTGAATGTTCAGGGTGGCAAAAGGTAGTGAAGAAAGCATGTCTGAGAGCTAGGATTATGCCCACTGTTATCATTCCTCATTCTTTTAAATACAACTCTTAGTTTGCTGTTATTAAACTGAATAGTTGAAGTTTTAATTCTTTTTTGTCATCATTCTGTTAAATGTGCTAATAACCCGAGCTCTTTTAACAGACTACTGTGTACAAATAAAGAAGGTGAGAAAGTGAGGGAAAAGCTCACAAAAGGAAAACCTCGGGTACTTAAGCATAAAGTTGTACTTCCTGCTAGTAATAACTTCCCTTCTAGAGTTTCTAGTATTTGCTTTTCCTTTGTGAATTTCATAGGCCTCCTCACTGATTTCTAGTTTATCAATGATTCCAGCAGCGCATTTACAGTAACTTGGACCATCTGATTTGCATATATAGCAAGCACTGTTGAATCTTAAGCTACATTTCTTCAGGTAATGAACCTGAAGGAAACATAAGGTAACACATGTACGTTTGGACTTAGGTAAAACCACATTCAGTGAATAAAGTTAACAAATGTCAATTTAATTACCTAACAGCTCCTTTGGCAACATTTCTGTAACGTGTAGCAGAAGTATAAGTCTAAAAGTGACTACAGATAGCTTCAAACACACCTGAAGTCATTTTTGAGGTACTCTTGAAAAAGAGAAATGTTCCTGGCACTACTTAAGAAAAAGTAGATCTTGCAAGGATACTTTTAGCTATATCACTATTTCTAGCACAAAAGGCAAGCAGACCTCGATTAGAAGCAGTTTAGAATGATTCTGCAGCTTCTAAACTGTGTTTCTTTTCCTGTTATCAAGCACTAACACTATTGTGTTACACTAATGTATTTCTGCTGTATCTCCATTTCACAAAAGGACTGAGGAGGAGTTTCGTTTTGCCTGAGGTAAGGGGTGAAGACTGAGAAAATTATCAAGAACACCATTTTCTCACTAACAAAGTCACAAGTTCAATTCTCTCTCCACTGCAGCTTGATGCACAGTCTTGCACAATGTGAGAGAGGTGGTGGTTGTCATGTAGACATTTACAGAATGTTACTTTGGAAATGGAATAAGCTAGTAATTCTTTGGGGAAAAAAAAAAAAAACAGACCTAGATGTGTGCACTGAATACAGAATAGCATCACTACGTTTTCTCATTTGCTTCCAACTGAGCAATTTAGTTTAGACAGCAGACATGGTTAGCAGGCACACTAATTATGAGGAGATGGAACTCAACAACTCACTGACAATCCTGAATCAAGAGAAAAATGCCTTCAGGATGGCAGAGCGCAGTGAATTTCTTACAAGCCCCAACAAATAGCGATAGTCAAATCTAATAGCTTGGTGAAGAAAATGAAAACAGACAAGAGATAAACATAGGGAGTGATTAATATCTACCTGCTAATTACATTGCTTTATTTACTTTATCTGCTTTAAGTAGATTGCTTTTCAATTTCCATATTAAATTTTTTCTTGGGGGAGGGGGGGGAGAGATCAAAGAACATGAACTGCTGTTTCCAAAGTACATTTCAACTTCCACCTCACCTCTTTTTGTGCTTCCCTCCTTATTTTCCTTTCTTTTCTCTCCTTTGAATTCCTTTCTTTTCCTTTTCATTCTCCCTTACATCCTTAAAAAGTACACTATGCACCGTATCTCTTTTACACCCATAATCTCTATAAGGAATCAGAATCAGGTCTGCCAATTATGCTCAGCAATTTTTTCACAGCATTTGAATTTCTTTGCTTTGTGGCCCATCTAGCACAATGACTAACAGACCAACCTCAAGGGTATTCAGCTTTCCTCTAGCTTCAAAAGCTTCTGTGGGAATTCGATAAATTGATCAAGCACACTTTTGTTTAGTCATGAGCTCACTATCAAGCACCAATACTCTAACTCATCTCAGAGCTGCTAGAGGTGTTCCTAAAGGCCATCTGTCTAGCAACAACAGCTAAGACTTAAACTCTCTGTGAAGCCACAGCACACTGGTGCTGCACCCTGAGTCTCCCATCTCTGCATCTGAAGCGCATTGTCCTCCTCCAACAGCAAACTGTTCAGTAGCTCAGGAAAAATGTGTACAAGCGGCCATAGATAGGTTACACAAAGAATGCCTAATCTTCTCAAAATAGATAACTAATAAAGCTTTTGATAAAAACTCTTTCCTAAATGTAACCTCTGGTCCACTGTGCCCTTGGCAATTCATATAGGCCATTTGTATTCAGAAAGTCAGGTTTCTCAAACTCCTGAAGGAATTCACCTTGAACTGATGGAAGCCACAGAGAAGCTTGAGGGACTCACTGACCTCCTGCTCCTTCCTCATCATCACTGTGCTCACGCCACCCGCTGCCCCAGCCCAGCTCCTCATGCCGCAGGACCTGCCAGGTGACCCCGTTGCCAGGGTAACCTTCTCTGACAATTCCATTTTCCTCACTAAGGGCTGGGTTATCGTCTCAGATGTTTGTATTAAAATAGAAAATCATCTGCATTTAATGACTTCTTATTTGGGCTTTGTCTCATCCCTTCTCAATGGTGAAGCGAACAGACACCAAAGAAGGTAAAAGCTCACACTTCTAAAATAAAGTCAGCAATTTAGCAGGCTCGGATACAGTTCACTGGGAAAAATGCATTAATTCTTCATGCATCAGAGATATTCACATTGTCAGAGGACTGCTCTGGCAAACACGAAGAGCAATAAACCTCTTCCCAAGATATGCCGTGCAGTAAACTGATTAAGTGGCATAGAACTAATTACAGCATATTACGCTTCTGAGGTCTTTCAGCAAAAAGGACATCTAAAGGAGTAACATTCACTAATTAATTATTGTTGCAGGCTACTAGGTTTTAAATAATCTAGAGGAATAGAAAATAAAGGCCTACAAATATATTTTAAACTCATTAGCTTTAAGGGGTTTGCAACAGTACCTTTCTTTCCTTTCTTCTACATCACCTCCAAATAAATCCATCTATGTCATAGAAATCCCTCTCACATAAGCATAACCATCCAAAAAGAGGTAAGAACCAAGTACTTTTCATTTTAGCTCACCTCTGCAGACGATGCAGAGACAGAGAAACTGTCTCCTGAAAGTGTTATTTCTTTTCATTAATAAGACAAGAATGCTTAGATTCGTAGCTTAGTACTCAGATTTTACTTCAAAGGTTCAGGTTCTAAACTTTTGTGAGATCACACTTAATCATTAGAAAACAAGCAACAGACTTCAACCAAAAGAGAGAAAGCTATGGTGAAAAAAGACAAAAGGTAACTGCCAATATAAAAGAAAAACATTGCTCTTGCAGACCACCCATAAGGAATGTGAAGGATTCCAAAATCACAAAAAGAAACTGAGTCTACATATCAAGACAAAAGAAAACACTCTTAGAAACATCTAAATAACCAAGCAATTATCTTCTGAGATCATAGCACCCTCAGCATTTGTTTTAGCTATCTAACTATACCTGATATACTTGACCGTGTCTCACTGCAGAATCATATGTTAGGTTTCACATGTCATTCCTTGGCTTTGATGGTCCCTTCTATCACTCCTATCCCATCAAACTGAAAATACTGCCCAGAAAAACGTGTGCAGCAAATGCATATTCCAAATGGATCAATGCATCTAACTGAAGTACCATATTTGAACAGGCAAGGAACTTGAAGATCATTTGTCACTATGAGTATCAAAGTCCTGTAAGCAAAAAGTGAAGTTCTGCTGTTTTCTACTATATGAACTCCACGCATATTGTTAAGAGTAAACACAGAAGTCCATTCTACAAAATCATACTTGTTATATAAGTACACATATGTCCAAGAGAAGAAATGTCAATAATCCCTCCAGCAGTAAGAAAAAAAAAAATGCTTTTATTAGACTTGATAATTTGCGGGTATTGACAAATGTAAACTCAACAGAACAGTGTTTTAATTGATTGTTCAAACACTACTGATATCATATGTATATAATATTTTTATAGAGAGAGAGAAGGCTTATTATTTGTTATTTAGTCACATGTCATCTGTTGAAACTAAGACATGCAAACAGTCCTAAACCACCATACTTTGACCTTTTCCCTGTTTTCAAATTTTAGTTGTTGGCCATTTCTTTTCTTTCCTCTGTAACCTCAATATTCTGGGAGCAATAGAGAAATGGAATGGTTGCCTACTTGAAATAAATATGCTGTAAAGGTTAAAGTAGTCTAAGAGGTTGCTTCAGTTCTTTTACTGTCATAGGCAAACAATACTGGAAGCCATGACTGTAAGGTGCTACTCAGATGAGAACTAGTGGTAATAAGAAGTGGCAGAGCTTCCATTATTTTTCATAACATGAGCTTTACAACCTATTAAATGTGATAGTTTATGAATAGTCCAGTCAATATTCATGCACTGCTTGAATACTTTACTTTTTTTTTTTTTTTCCTAATGAAGTACTAAAAGTTCAGGTAAGCGTCTATTCTGGCAAGTTTACTACATCATTCTGTTGTCTTAAAAACCAGCACATATTTTAGTATTATACTGAAAGACTACCAAAACGTTCTTCTTTATTATTATTCTTTCTAACACACATCTTTTCTTCGATCACGGTAGTGAGAAAAAGAATTACTTCAGTGAGATTAATTTCCCACTGAAAGCTTAAAATAAAGTTTGAAATACGGCTGATTTCTTTCATTTATGTATTCCTACTGAGTAAGAAACAAAGCTATAATTACAAAACAGAAAGGTGAACTTTTACCATTAAAAATACTTATTGACACTAAACAAATGAAATGCTATAAATAACTTCTAACTATAAAGAATTATTTCCCACATTGTTTATTATACAAAAAAACAAATGGGATATAAGCTTTCATTTTTCAACCTAAATAAAAAGGAACTATAGACAAAAAAATTACTTCTTCAATTTAGAAATACACAAAAGGGATAGAGTGACTTTCTAAGTCTGGACTAGCTATTCCACACATCCCTGGAAATGCTGCAAAGAACTGGTCACAGATACTAAGCATAACTGAGTGCAAGCTAGGAATAACCTTTCTAAGTATGTTGTTGCATACCTCTCATGTACCATTACTCTCAGAGACACACAATGGTCAACTCAGGTCATAAAGTCCAATGTTTTAACAGAAAATTAGCCCAAACTACAGTCTCATTACACTAATTAAACCTCATTGCTCATATTAAATTCTCATTACTAACACAATGAAATATTATGTGAAAAAAATTCCTAACAACTACATCAACTTCTCATGCTCTGATGCACCTTTCAATGCCCCCAGGGCTCAAGGGTTGAGAGTTGCAGTCTCTCTTAAGCATAGCTTCTTATTGCACTGCTTCTTTCCTCTCTGGATCCCAGTGACCCCAGAGCTTGGGTGCTTGCAAGCCTTGTTCTAGCTCTACAGCTGGGGAGGCCAAAGGCACAAAGAGCAAAACCAGCCATCTGAGGTCAACTCAAATCATATGGTTTCTGTAGCCCTGCCAGCCATAAAAATACAAACCTAAGAAAATGGCAGAAGTCCCATTGAGTGAACAAACATACAGATATCCTTCTCCCCCAAGGATGCTTACTTCATAGTTAAATGTTCAGTGTCTAAACAAGAATAAGGTTGCTTGCACTTGTTCATGAAGAGGTATAGAAACTGAAACTTTCACTTAAATATTTAACTGGGCTTAACATGAAGCTCTAGTAAAGCACTGTTTCCCTCCAGACATTTCAAGTCAAAGGCAACAGAAAAATACTTCTATAAAAGTACGTATCTAAGCAATATAATTTTGTTTAGGGTGAACACAGTGAACCAAAAACATAGCTTAAGGGGGACTTTCAGGCTCATTTTTTACTCCGTGTAGAATTTAATTCACTTGCAGCTAATTCTAAAAGTACTTTGCAGCTATCCCCAAACCTGTTCACACTGAGATACCTGCTCTGCCCTACACAAAGTTTTAAGCCAACAGTTTTTCTGATTCTTCAGACTGGCTTGAAAGCTGATGAGCCTAGAAACTCCTGCTTCATTTTTCCCTGTTGATTCTTTTCTATTAGAAAGGTATCTAAATTAAGAAAGGCTTTGCTGTAGTTTTTTGGCAAACAGAAGATAACTAGGATGAAAAGTAACATTGCAATTTCCTCCTGATTTCAAGCTCATTTTAGACCTTGGATCCTAATCCTATTTTTCAATTCATTTACTGTATGAGATTCCTCTAGAGTTTTTTGAGCTGCAAGTTGATCTGCCAGAGAGTGTCCAGCCAGGAGTTCAAGGTGACTGAAAACCTAACATGCAGGGTGTAAAAAGGAAGGGGCTGCTACAATGCATACACTCTAACTGAATTGATGCAAACTACTTTTGCTACTTAAACTTGCAATAGCAGTTTAGTCAGAACAGCTGGAACCATAGATTAAGTATCCAAATACTTTGTCAGGGTCTTGGACTGTGCAGAAAGCTCCCAGTGCTGTGACAAATGTATTTATGTTCAATAATACAATTAAATCTAACCTAGGCATATATAAAGGAGCTGCAACCAGTCTTCTCAGATGAAAGCAGGCAGAAATACCCCATGTGACTTTTTTCAGCTTTTTCAGCTAATTTGCATGTATTAAGAATATTTATTACTTCTCACATCTTGTAAGACTTGCATAGCTTTCCCTGGGGAACTTGAGATCATAGCTATCAACCGGAGATGCAGACACTATCAAAAATATCTGAAAAAAAGATGTGTATAGCAGTACAAATAACATTTATTTGGAAACTAAAAATACATGCAGTCAGAACCTGAATCAGATACATACACAGAGAAATTTAACATCAACATTGAATGCTAATGTCAAATAATATTTGATTAGAACATTTAGAAAAGAAATCACAAATTTTACTAAGTTAAATATGAAGGGAAACCTTTGTCAAACTCACATTGTTTAACAGGTCAAGAGTCACAGCTCTCTGAACTTCCCTGCAAGACAAATGCCATAGTCCCTTAAGCATTTCCATGATCTTTTGCTATACTCTCTCCAGTAGTTCCAGGTGTCTTGCCCTGTAGAAGCCAGGACTGGACATAGTACTCCTCCAAGTGTGGCTTCACCAGGGCTGAATGAAGGGGAAGGGTCACTTCCCTGGACCTGCTGACAATAGTTGGCCTAATGCAGCCTAGGACAGCATTAGCCTTCTTCTCAGCAAGAGTTCTTTGCTGATCCGTGTTCAATTTGACATTGCCCAGAACGACACAGCTCCTTTCTTGTAGAGCTGCCTTCCGCCTGAACAGTACCCAGCACATACTGGTGCCGGGGCCTGCTCCTCCCACATGCAGGACTTTGGTCATTGAACTTTATAAGACTTCTATTAGCCATTTCTCCAGCCAATATACCTGCCTACATCAGTTGTACTAAACATAATCCATATATTTCTTAGATGTCAGTAACAAGCATTGCATTTGTTCTCAGTCATTAGTTAGAGAAAGCTAGGAACTAATAAACGCTTACATGTACTGTCCAAACTAAAAACAGAAAAAAAATACAGAGAGTAACAAAAATACCAGGAGATCTGTCACACACTTCAGAGTAGCAACACAGTAAGAACATAGCCTTCCAGAAAGCTTTTCTAATCAACAGAATATATATTGATGCGCACACAGTTAATCAAAACGCACTTATTTGTTTTCTGATAACAAGCCCAACACAGATATTCTTGGCTTCACAAGCTGATTTGTATAATTTACTCAGGCATTAATTGAACAACAGTTTGTACTTCAGAAAGCCTCACTTTGGATTGTTTTTCCACATTTTGCCATCAGAATTTCTGCCCTCCTCACTCACGGATCTCAGCACAAAGTTACAGCATTGCACCGTTACCACACAATGCTTTAATGTCATAGGTATCAGCTCTTCTACAGTTTTCAGGTTGTTTGTTTTTAAATGTTTAGCTATAGATTGAATATACTAAGATAGCATAGGGAATAGGTGTGCATGAGATGCATTGTGCTTCTTTTTTCCCACAAAAATAAGATTCATAATCTTTGATACAATGAAAATAAATACAACGCAGGAGATCATCTGTAATTAAAGCTATATATATTGAAGTTAAAAGAAATCACAAGACTTATATGACACTTGGTAGTTTTGTCACGTCTCTGCACGGTACCAGATACCTCAAATAATATCTGTACTTATAAGTGCAAAGAAAAATATCTAACATAAAACAGTAGGCAGGAGCTGTTTCATACAAATGATTTGAGCAGCCAGAAGTGAAGAACTAATGGCAGAGCACTGTTACACAATGATTATCCATAGAAATGGATTTTGGACATTCTGTAGACGATTCTCACTAACAAATTTCACCCCCCAATTTGCACTTTCCTGGCAACAGAGTAAGCACTGGCAATCATCAATGCAAGTCCTCAGCAGTTTTTTTAACGGTTTAATTGTTCTGCTGTACTTGAACCAGAAATGGTATAAGCAACAAATTACTTCTTTTAATGGGTGTTGAAGCTCTCGAAAGGAAAAGATACAACACAGTATTACTTGAACAATGCTCTCACTTTGCTTCTATCCACTGTGAGATGTACAGAAATATAAGTATTTCTTACCTATGAACATAAAATAAATCTCATTTATCAGACTTCAGCATACACAGACAAATTAGCTTCCCAAATATTTTTGCAGTTTAATATTTCTTTGAAGTCTAGTACCCACCAGGAGTATGTTTTGCACAAAAATGGTAGGCCAACATTCCTTGAATGCAAGGGATATACTCCACAAGAGCAAATCACAAAGCCAGCACACTCAGTAACAAATATTTGGGTAAAAAAAAACAAAAACACATTTCACTGTTACAAGCTCTGTAGAGCTATTCTGCGTATGCGCACACGAGCAAAAACCAACTGGGACGCTGCATGTCCATTCAGACTGCCTACTCAGAGTTAGAGGAAAGCTCTTCTCCTGCAATGCAATCCAGCCTTGGTTTAAAGTATTTGCCTATACAGTGTGACACCACTTTTCAAGACTTGAACACATTTTGTAATATTGCTTTCTCAGCAGCTCACTCAAAATTCTTATAACAATATTTTTAAAAATGTAGATACCTTTACATGTTTCAATAGAGAGCAAAAGAATAGCGTGCAAGTCTTTCTTTAAATATGCCTATTATTATACACCAGCAGTATCTGTTTCACAGCAGTATGTATAAGGTACTTAAAATCAGACTTGGATTAAAAAGCTAAAATGGCAGTTCTTTATGATTATCCTTTGTATTTGTTGCCCTGTCTTTCATCCTTTTGTATTCAGATAATCCAAATCTTTAAATCCTCCAAAACTCATTCTGGGTTTGGGGTTAGAAAAGTTTTAGTTCAACAGAAACGCTAACACTCCTCCGTGAATCTATGCTTCCATGTTTATACAAGAAATAAAAATATTTTTAAATATATGTAATCATAAAATTTTAATGAGTGATGAAAAGATTCACATTCTTCAAGCATATTTCACAAGCCTAAGGAGACAGCACAGAGCCGCTGCTCTTCTCTTAAGTGAAGACAGTAAGCTATATCAAACTTGTCTCACAGAAGAAAAAAAACAAAACAAAAGAAACAATTAAAAACCATCTCTATTATGAACTAGAAAATAATTGGGTGATTACTGAGAAGAAATAATTCAGTTAAATCACTGGTTGTGATGTCAAAAAAGTAGAGATGTGCAATAAGTTAACCAAGGCAGTCTGTAGCCATAGTTGATTAAGACAGTTCAATTAAGTTTTGGCAGAATTCAGCTGCGTGTGGTTTTTGTTTTTTTTTTTTTTCCTATTATTTCTGCATTCTTCAATTAAAAATGAGTTTCTGAAGTAAATAAACATATTATGGACAAAAATGGAATTCAAAATAGAGTTAAACATTTGTTGCTACTCCATACAATTTAATTACTAAGAAAAGCCTCATTGCAATGATATCCTAGTACTTGCCTCCCAGCATGCCCAGGACTCTGCAGCTGGCCATTCCCAATTGCTTAAGGCAGAAGTACAGGGAAAAAAACTCCTTCTGCTCAGTCTGGGCTGCATGGAGGGAAGGGGGCTCTTTACACATTTTTCTACTCTGCTCTGCTTCCTTCCCCTCTGGATCCCAACCACAGTGTGGTGGACACACACAAGCCTTAGCTGATGCTGGGCTGGTGGGCTGTCATCATGTGGCCATTCCCAGGATCACAATACAGCAGCCAACTGGTGCTGTAGGCTCTTTCCCAGCCTGGTATTTGACAGCTGAACCCACAATCAAGGAGGCCATGTGCACAAGGTTGGAAAACACCCAACTCACACAGTTTCCAGTGTCTTGCACTGCAAGATTCCTATGAATGGACATCTACTTATAACAGGAAAAAAATAATCATCCCCAAATCCTAAGTATCTAGCAGACCAAGTATGCCTTCAGTTTTATCTACTAAGTGTCTATTTCTCTCAGCTTTTAAGTCTTTGCTTCTTTTAGAAACCATTGGCAGCAATGCCAAGCAGCTTTCCATTACAAACATGAAAAACAGCTGTTTATGTTGCAATCCCTACTATTGCATATGAAGAAAGTGCTCTGGTATCAAGAGTCTAATTTCTCAATAGTTTGAAAGGAAAATGTCCCTAAATTAGAAAGGCCTGCAGGAAATCTAATCCTGAAAGTAGACCCAATTACTTTCAGCTCTTCAAAGTACACTACAAGGAAGAGGGAGTCTGCACAAAGACTTATGTTCTGTAACGGTAAAACAAGTTACACTATTTTGTTCTTTTAAGCCAGACTCTGTACATCCAAGACATCTGCTAACAGCTAAACTAGCTTTCTCAGAGACATATTGTGCATGTTCAAGTCACCAGTGGTATGAGGGCATTTAACTACTATTTCTGAACCTGAAAGACACATACAGTATGGAAACTAAAGTGTCCTGCTCTCTCTGCACACTTAACAGCTATAACAGTTACAAAAATGCTGTGATGAATTCGTGTGCATCATGCATGCATACCAGTGTAGAAGCAGACCCCAAAACACTAGACCTTAGTTTGGATTTTGTAACCTGTAAGGTAAATGCTTTACAGCAATCTCATAAGGGCTTGTGAAAAGACACCAAGGCTTCCAAATGACGTTTAGTACAGAAGATTGGCGTCTTCTTAGTTAAAATTATAAAATGTCACTGACAAAAATGACAATAGAGATATCAGCGTGTAGGAATAATTCTGCTGCTGACTAAAATTAAAACAGGTCAAGAAAGAATAGAGAATAGGGGCAGTGAATAAGCCTGATTCATATCTGGATAAAACAAAGCATTACTTAGCGCAGCTGGAAATAGATATTGATGTGAGATTACAGAAAGTGCAAAGAGAAGCTGAAGTTTTCAAAGTTACCCTGCAGTTAGTAGTAACGCAGGGTGAAATGAGAGCCATTTACATGGGTTTCTACTCCCACTGCAAAATGAGCGCAGTAGATTTATCTCCTTGAAAAATTGTAACTAAACCAATAAACGGCTCTTCCTAATGGGAAAGGACTCATTGAGTTAATTTTTGCATTTTAATTCTTCTACTAATTATAAAGTACCTCAACCCTCTGGGCTGAAACATGAAAATCCAGCTTATCTGGAAAATGAAGCAAGAGAACAATGAGAAACTTCATGGCAAAACTCAAAGAAGGCATGACGACATATCATCCTGTAACTGACTGGGCACCACCACTATTTTAAATGCTTTGTACTTACATGCAAAGCAATTACCAGCAGGAATTATTTCTTACAATAATAATAATAATAATATTTCTATTTCTTATGACCATAATCTAGGTAAAGTTTAACACAATTACCATTTTGTAAAAGACATCATCCAGTACAGCATTCAGGAAGCAAGCTGTTCCCTGATACACAACTATCAGAGCCTTCCCTCTGTTGTTATGCAGATGTATTAGGTACCTCAGAGCTGTGCAACTCTTCACAATCCTTTTCCTGGTCTGTTTCTTGAGCACCATAGGGAATGTTGCATTTCAAAGGTGATTATTTCAAAAGCACAGTCACAATTCAAGACAAGCTGTGGTCTAATACCAAAGTCTTATTTGGTACTGAAATTTAGCTAGAGCATTGCCAACCAGTCAAATATCAAGTTTAACTGAAGTTGGATCCTCCAACTCTCTTCTCCTATAGCTTAATATTCACTACTTATCTTTATATATATTTTTACATGTTTATACTGGAGCTATCTTCAGTTTGCATCATTCAGGAGAGTTTCAGGTACACACATGCCTAATATAAATTGATCTCTGAAGTGTGAGCTTGTGTATTGGCATAACAACTGCCATACAAGCATGTTTGCATGAGTAAGAAGTTGCAGCGTGTGAGTCAATATGTAATGAATGTTCACAGGTGTATCTAAACAGTAGGAAGACTTTCTACAGGTATGTTGGCCAGAAGAGACAGGCCAAAACGAATGTACCTCCCTTGGTAAATGTGAAAGGAGAACTGGCTTCAACGGATGAAGAGAAGGCTGACGTACTGAATGAGTTCTTTGCCTCAGTCTTCACTGGCGGCCAGGATTCCAGTACTTCTCCCGTCCCTGGGCCCTACGTCCCTACACCTCTGGGTGGGGACTGGGGTGGTTAATCCCCCCCCCCCCCCATGAGGACAGACCAGGTCCGAGACTACCTCAGGAGACTGAATGCAAGTCTATGGGGCCGGATGGTGTGCATCCCAGGATTCTGAAGGACCTGGTTGAGGTGGTTGCCGAGCCACTCTCCATCATATTTGAAAAGTGGCTGTCAGGTGTGGTCCCGGATGACTGGAGGAAGGGTCACATCACTCCTATTTACAAGAAAGGGAGCAGGGAGGACCCCGGGAACTACAGGCTGGTGAGTCTCACCTCTGTGCCTGGGAAGATCATGGAACAGATCATCCTGGATGACTTGCTTGATCACATGAGGAAAGGGCGTGTGATCCGTGACAGCCAGCATGGCTTCACCAGAGGAAGGTCATGCTTGACCAATCTGGTGGCCTTCTATGATGGAGTGACGGCATCGGTGGACAACGGAAAGGCGACCGATGTCATTTACCTGGACTTGAGCAAGGCCTTTGACATGGTCCCCTACCACATCCTTCTCTCCAAACTGGAGGGATGTGGATTTGATGGGCGGACCACTCGATGGATAAGAAACTGGTTGAAAGGCCACAGACAGAGGGTGGTCATCAATGGCTCCATGTCCAGGCGGAGGCAGGTAACGAGCAGTGTCCCTCAGGGGTCTGTCTTGGGACCAGTCCTCTTTAACATCTTTATCAATGACGGAATCGAGTGCAACCTCAGCAAGTTTGCTGACAACACCAAGCTGAGTGGTGCAGTCGACACGGTTGAAGGAAGGGATGCCATTCAGAGGGACCTCGAGAGGCTAGAAAGGTGGGCCCGGGTGAACCTGATGAGGTTCAACACGGCAAAGTGCAGAGTTTGGCACTTGGGCCGGAGGAATCCCAGGCATCCATACAGACTGGAAGGAGCGGTCCTTGAGAGCAGCCCTGTGGAGAAGGACCTGGGGGTCTTGATAGATGAAAAACTTAATATGAGCCAGCAGCGTGGCCTTGCGGCTCAGAAGGCAAATGGTATCCTGGGCTCCATCAAAAGAGGGGTGGCCAGTAGGAACAGGGAGGTGATTGTTCCCTTCTACTCTGCTCTTGTGAGGCCCCATCTGGAGTACTGCGTCCAAGTGTGGAGCCCCCAGTACAAGAAAGACAGGGAGCTGTTGGAGAGGGTCCAGAGGAGGGCCGCAAAGATGATCAGGGGACTGGAGCACCTCCCCTATGAGGACAGGCGGAGGGAGCTGGGCTTGTTCAGCCTGGAGAAAAGAAGGCTGCGGGGTGACCTCATTGCAGCATTTCAGTACCTAAAAGGAGCCAACAAAGAGGAGGGGAATCAACTCTTTGAAAGGGTGAGTGACAGCAGGACAAGGGGAAATGGTTTTAAGTTGAGGGAGGGGAAATTTAGGTTGGATGTCAGGGGGAAATTCTTTACAGAGAGAGTGGTGAGGTACTGGAACAGGCTGTCCAGAGAGGTTGTGGATGCCTTGTCCCTGGAGGTATTCAAGGCCAGATTGGATGGGGCCCTGGGCAGCCTGGTCTAGCATTAAATGAGAAGGTTGGTGGCCCTGCATGTGGCAGGGGGGTTGGAGATTCATGATCCTTGGGGTCCCTTCCAACCCTGGCGATTCTGTGATTCTGTAACTTGCACCATGCTAGCTGTTTGTGATAAGTTCACATTGTCAGTGGGATTGTCAAAGACACATCACTCAAACTCACTGACAGTAAAACCTTTTTGCTACCAACAGACTAAGATACTCTAACTCCAGAGCATTGCAGTGTCTGTAGACAATCATAGGTATATTTGACTTATTTTCCCCAGACTGCCCAGTTGGACTTCCCATTATCCTGGAGATGAAAGTCAGTTGCCCTGTCAGCCTCATTTCTGGCAGGCTGTGGTTTTTAGGTCCTTTTATTAACAATGGCATGCAGCTCACCATGATTTCCTCTGTCACCATGAGTAATGAAATAAAATTTTCAGATCCTATCAACTCAGCTGGTATCAGCTTATGAAGCTAGGTTTACAGCTCTGTCACAGTAAAGGCAGCATTTCATTCCAAAAGCACTAATAAGCCATTTTTTCCAGGAGATTACCTACCAAATTTCAGTTTGCCACCGAGTCGTGCTTATTTTTTTTCTTGTCTTACTGTTACAGAAAAAGTCACTGTGGAGGATTTAAATATAAAAGGAGGTAATGGAAAAAGACACAGCTGTATAAAACCTCTTATTGACTTGTATTTGAAGGAAAAGATACAGAACAGAATCCAGCTGCAGGTTAGATACCTACATAACTCTGAGGAAATGAGGCATAATCAACAAGCATTAACCAAGATCAGGATTAGCCCATAGAATCTATCTACGAAGAGGCCAGGTAACAAAACCCTTGTAAGGTCAGAAGGGCTGAAAGGGGCCAGGGAGGAAAAAGACATGCTTCTGATAGGGAATCAGTAAAAGCTACAATAGAAAATTTGTACAGAAGGCTCATGAAGCATTGCAGTGTTTACCATCACAGGTTGCTAGCATACTATATATACAGACAATGGATTCCTGCTGTTTTCCTCTCGTCTTTGCTTCTGTGAGTCTATAGCATATGTCTCCCACTCTGTCAAATGTCATGTGATACCTTTTAACTTACACTCAGTGTTTGATCTTTCCTTACTGCCATCTCCTTTCTGCCAGCAGAACAATACGGTTTGATCATGTCTCTTGGAACGTGCTGATGTCACTTCCTCATTTCCCAGAGAGTATATCTACAGAATGACACTGAGGTACTTCTTCCCTTCCAACAATGTGGGTTTACTTATAGTGCACTCAACGCCACTTTGCACTGCAAATCAGACAAAAATTCAAGAACTAGATGCAATACTTTAGCAAAACGGAGCAGAGATGTAGCCTAGCTCAGCATTAACTATGTTGATTTGATTCATACTGAATCTTGACAGATTTTCAGCTTAGATAACGTAACTTTCACGAGATAGATGAAAACACTGAAGCCATTTTTCATGAGTAATGCTGCATTGAATGATTTGTAGCTGCAAATCCCCTATTTGAAGTTACCATGTAAAAAATATTCACCTAATTGAGAAATCAGCTGAGCATTAAGTGCTTTATAGCAACATTGGAAACCAAACTGACAAAGCTGACAGCACCCTGTTGCATGCACATACAGCAGTACAGAAAGTGTACAAAAATGTGTGTTTTTCACAGAACAATTCTAGGACAGCAGGATGCTTGGAAACTTTAATTCAGAACTTGGTAAATAGCAGAATTAGGGCTGCCTGCGTATCTAGAAAGCATACAGAAGAGCCAACTTTAAATAAATAAATAAAATACCATGAAAAACAACACAAAAAGCTGATCAAAAGATGTTTGGCCAGTGACCTGTGCATGGGCAAGTGCACAGATTCACCCTAAATTCCAAATGCGAGCAGATAGTGGATGTTAACAATTACAATTATTATAGTGGCAAAAGAAGGAAAACTACTCAACAAGTGGAAGAAATAAATAATCCAATTAACCACAAATACTCACTGTGGATTGGGTTATCCCCATTTCACTGGCAGTCAAAAAGTCTTCTTGAAATTTTACAGAACAGAAAAACAAAATCAACTCAAGCTGCAAAACTGCTGAACTATAACTGAACGTTACCCAGAAATCTATGCAGAAGACTACAATAAGTATAGGTCTGACACCAGCATATCAGACTTAGGTACCAGCCGGTAAATTGAAGACCACTATATAGTGTAGGCTTTAAAAAAAGTTAACAGAAATAATGAGGCACAAGGAAGACAATATTACTTTAAACATATCTAAAACTAGTTTGTAATCTAGGGTTGCTACCTAAAGATTGTCTTCTCTATGCTATGTCATGGCACATCCAGACAGACTTGTCACCCTTGAGGGAAAAGAAAGAAAAGCAGAGGAGTCTACTCAAGAGTTCAAAATTAATATTGTTTAGAAAGCATTGTGTCTCATCTCCTCTTACAATACAGAACCATGTCATGTTATAATATAACATCAGTTAACTGAAAATATAGGTATTACAGAAAGTTATGCAGAATTTAGTATCAGTGTTGCCTTTCACAGCAACACAGACTGCTATTAATTTAATATTTCCAAGAGCACCAAGTAACAAAACGGGATAAGTAAAATATAGAATAAATTAAAAAAAAAAAAAAAAAAAAACCTTCTTTCAATTGCATGGCATTCTTGTAAATAAAGTAAATTAGCTATAGAAGCATGTTCATTCTCATTTACATTTTATTCATTAACTTCATAAAATACACAATTACCTTTCAGGAAAGAGAAAACTGATTTAGAGCGTATCATCCTGCAATAAAAGAAGTTTTATAGCTGCATAGTTAATTGTTTTAAAATTCTAAATAAATGTTAACTAATAAGAAACATCATTAGCTATCTAATAATCTTGAGATATAGCCCACCTTCCATTCAAACAAGTGGAAATATGGAAGCAGGCCTTTGGCAAGGTTTTATTGTTGTTGAGCCAAAAGAAAGTTATAAACTTATATGTAAATATTCAAAAGTTAGCCTTAGTGACACAGGCTCAGTGAATTTCACATTTGTCAGCCCTCATATATTTAAGCTTAGTGATATGGTGAATGGGACACCTCAAATAGAGAAGCCATATTTATGAAATAGGGTCACCAGAAAAAATATATGTATCAGTTGGTGCGGTTGTGTTCTTACTGAGGAAAATGATGACGTTTATTCCTGAAGCAATTATGTTACATCTGACTTTTAGAATTATATATACAGTAGAAATATTTGAAATAAATCTGAATATGAGAAGAAAGTCTAAGCAAGATATCGTCATACAAACTTTCACTGTCTCCCTGAGAGCAAAGCAAAAAAAAGAAATCAGCACATAAGAAATCTCTATCATATGCTATTACAGGATTATAGAAGCTTTAAAAGAAGGTGCTGTTGGATATGCATCCTATTCAGAAAGGTAGGGGAAAAAGGGGGCAGGTAGAGAAGAGCACTGATAACAAAACCAGCTATTAGCTGGATTATCTGACAGGTGTTTGTTCTTACCAGCTGGGTACTATTTAGTCCTTACTCAGTGAGTCTGAAATGCTTTACAGTCTCCTCAGGGAATAAAGATCCCTGCTGTTAAAATGACAGTGGCTCAGTAAATGAGTTCCTAATGTATATGCCAGCATACTCTGCATTTGCCTGCATTATGCCTAATCCTTCTAAAAAAATAGATCAAAAAAAAAGGAAGAGATTCCATTACTACATAAAACAATCATCCGCAGTTCTTACTCCTCAGCTCCTTAATAACTACATAGACTCCATTTTGAAAATATTATTAACATTAGACCCTTTTATTGCAGACATGTTAGGCTCAGAAGATTTAATGGTCACATCTGTTCAACAAGTGGAAGAAATAAATAATCCAGTTAACCACAAATACTCATTGCTGATTGGGTTACCCCTATTTCACTGGCAATCACAAAGTCTTTTTGAATATTTTACAGAACAGAAAAACAAAATCAACCCACACTGCAACAGAAAGGAGCTATAACCAAACGTTACCCAGAAATCTACACAAAAGACTGCAATAAGTTTATGAGGCCTAAATTTGCAGGGTCTTCACAAACTGAATCCATAGGAGGAATGAGAGCAAATCATAACTAAGGAAATAATATCTCCTTACAATGTAAGTTATTTGGCCTCGAGAGATCGTGATTCCTCCCAGTTCCCATCTACCCTAAAACATGAGTTCACATTTATTACTCCACTTCCAGTCCATACTGAAGTAGACTCAAATCAAGAAAATCAGACTCTGCACACAGTTATGGCAGATTTAAGAGTGCTGCTAATTTCTATGAGTAATGATTCTCCCTTAATACATTATAATTCAAAACAATATTTTTATATACATACGCCTGTATGAAACTTAGTATACCAAATAACTACCCTTTACCCACTCAAAGAAGTTGCATTTACTTAAGTTATTCCACTTGCCTAAAAAATCTTCATGTTCTGTAAAGTCAAGCCAGACTCGGAAGCTTTTTCATTTCTGAACAGGTCATCTATTTCTACTTCCCAGCAAGTGATTATCAAAAAGGGTTGGTTTTTTTGTTTGTTTGTTTTTGTTTTTTCATTTTGACAGCGAGCCTCAGCAAACACACATGTAAAACTGACAGTCAGCTTATGACTTTCCTGACTCTAGTAATTACTAGAATTTGAATCCAAGTCAGATTTTGCAGAATATAAAAAGCTATGAGAAAGTACTAGCTGAAAAAAAAAAAAAGTTTAGATAATCTACATATATCTGCAGCAAGCTATCAGTAGGAGACAGCTACAAAAGATAAATGCTGTAACAGAAACTGTATTAAAAGTGATGAAACAAAGGATTCTGAGAAATGATATTGTTCTTAAACAAGAAACCTCTCCACTTATTTTTATATGCTCTAAGTAACTTCAATACATAAATATCAGGTAACACCAACACTATGAGATCTGTCCGTATATTGTGATTAAAAAGTTTAGAAAGCTCTTAAGCATGGCTCTTTCAGAACAGAACACAAACAACTGATAATCTTATTTATTTCAAGGAATATTACATGCAAGTTTCTCATGTGACATTCCTTGTAACATGGTATGGCAGCACTGATTCTGACTGTTAACCATCACACAAATAAAAAATTATAGGCCAAATTGTCAACTGAAGTAAATTGATGTAGTTCCACAAAAATAAATAGATTTAAATCAATTTATATGAAGTGATTTTCTGCTCATTCACAAACTCTGTGAAGTTATTTTTGCAAGCAGTATTTTTACCTTGGCAGCTATGAAGCTACAGCCTACTGTAGATTAACACTAAACAGCAACATTAAGCAACTAGTAATTAAAGACTTGCAGAAACGAAGAATAGCGCTGCTTATTTTTGTGCAGCAGCAATTATTTCAGCAGGGCAGAAACTGAATTTAAATAACCATCCAGTTAACTAACCAAAAACTGTGGGTCAAACTCCCTTTTATTCATGTCAGTGCAAATTAATAGGAATTTCATTGCAGTCAGTGGTGATACTGACATATTGACAGGATTGTCGGGCTTTGATGAATACTTTTCATTTTTTCTTCGACAGTGTGACATAGTGGCCAACCTACTTATACATTCTTGATACTCTTGAATAAAACGTAGAATAATCTGTTCCATCACAGTTCTGTAGCTCAGTTCTCAAATTCCACCTCCTTTAGATCCTAAGCATGCTTGGGTAAAGTGTTATCACAAGCTTAAATCATCCAGTGTGGTTCAGTTGATTAAGACAGGGCAATATGATCTATAATACTTTTGTACTATTGACCTCTGGTGTAGCTAATCGTTTTAGCTGCCAAAAATTGACTAGCTAACCATTAACTGAGATGAAGTAACACAATCTTTGACCTAAAGTAAAGATTCTCTAATGATGAAAAAAGTCATAATATAGCACATTTGGGGCACAATGCTTTATGTCACTGTATGGTTGTCCTGTACTGTGTCTCAATTTTGATGAACGTATACTAGGAGAGGAAAAAAAACTAATAACCAGAATGAGCAAATGATGCAAGAACACTTAGAAACCTAGATACAAAGGTTCTTCTTAATGTACTCCACAGTGTAAGAAACTAAAACAGCATCATATGCACATGACAACAACAATATATTACCAAATGATTCAGAATTCTGTGTCAGTGATGGTCAGATTATTTATTACAGTCTCAACTGTGAAGATAAATACATCATTAAAGTTACTGGGTATGTTATTTATTCACTGCATGAGACTAACATTTTCTTCATAAAAGCATTACTACAGACACAGCTTGTCTCTAATAATGCAGCCTGTAAGGATTACCTCTACAGAGTAGCTTTAGGTTAGCAGTGTCACTGCATGCACTGCACGAGTTGTCACCTAACCCACAAACATCAGCACTGTCATCTCTCTCAGCAACAACCTTTGCATTTTTACTGTAGAATTTAATTTTCCAGCACAAGTTGTGAGAAAATATGATAAGAGAATATTACAAGGACAGTGAATGATAACTTAAAAGTTAAAACCTTGTACTTTTATAAACACGGTGAGATTTCACAGTATAAGATGCAGTATTTCTCTTTTGTGGCTACAGATTTGAAAAGCTGCAGGAGTTGCTCTGGGGTGGAGGAGAAGAGCACCATCCATCAGAATTTCCCTGTGATAGCACAGGACAAGATTCGCTATTGACAAATATTTACTCTGCTCAGAAGACAAGAACAGTTAACATCACAAAGCAGAAGACTCAAGATGAATATGAATACATATATATATTTGGCTTAGTTCCAAATAAACGTTTTACTTTGTGTTATTTATCACTAATTCTCATTCAATAGCTACTGAGAGAATAACCACCTCTACAGCTCTTAAAAACCAATAAAAACTGACACTGGAAAACATCTCTATTCTTAATCCAGGCTTCAGCAATTACATTTTGCAAGATAAGCATTTTGCCAATCATCTTGCAACATCGCAGTTAAAGAATAAGACATGTTTTCAGTCAGCATATGAGAACAGTCTGTACTTATAGTAAGTTTAGGGGGTAAGAAAGTAATAACACAAAATTTTTGAATATACTTAGAAAACATACTCATGGCAATGATTCTAAATATAAATGCTGACTCAACATACATTTCTGACCATGACTTGACCTCACTTTTTCTTACAGATGGTGATCTGAGCCACCAATTGTCCTCTGCAACATAAATTATTACATGCTGACCCAAAAAATTGTCACATTTGGGATGCATGGGACACTGATGAAGGTTAGTCATGTGAAAAAAGTATTACTGTTACCAATGCAGAAAGATTTTCTGTGCTATTGTCTGTTAATAAAGACTTGCTTCAAGAGTAAAGTAATTCCAGTTCTTTTTATGGTGGTATTTCAGGATAATCTTTCTAATAGTATCCTCTGTAAAAGAGTAAAGAATGTAACCTCACAGAAATCATCAACGACATTCCCTTCTTCCCTTTTAAAGCCCTATACATTATTTTCTGTACATTAGTTATACCACACATTTTGAAATACAGAGATATGTAAAAAATACAGGATATATGAAATACATAAAGAAATGAGAAATCCTATCACATACAACAAAACATCTAGAACAAATCTTACGCTCTCTATGTTGATAATAGTGAAAATAGTATAAAGAAAAAGAATGATAATTCCCTTAGGTCACAATGATCTTATTTAGTGATAATCTGCCATAACAAAATTAAATTAGTACAGCATTTTGAGTTTGTTTTTCACATGATAGACACAGTGCAATCCCTCATTGATTCTTTCTAAACCAGTGTGAAGTAACAAACTCAATGAGAACTAACTTTAGAAAACTAAAACAAACAAACAAAAAAAACAAAAACAAACAAACAAACAAAAAACTGAAAAGGCTTCAACACAGTGATTGCAGGTTAAGGATAATAATTTGTGTAGCGTACACCATAAGATACAAATTCCCTAAAATACAAAAATACATCCAGTTCCCCAGTTCAAAGGGAAGAAGCCAGAGTTCAAGTAGAGTTTGATCTCTGAGTAACAGCTAACAACTGTAAATCAAGCAATATGAATACAATCAGAGTCATCACCATTAGAAAAAAAGATTTGTGACAGTCACACTCGGTCTGAAGGATACAATAGGTATGGTATATATTGACAAGCGGAAGAAATTCTGTAATCAGCGACAGCGGAATAAGGCAACAGTGGAGAACAGATATTTCCACATGAGAAGAATGGAAATTGGAAAACAAGCAAACTGAAACAGAAAAGGTCACAATAAATAAGAAAGGAGTTTCATCTGGAAAAACCCAACACAAGAAAGAAAGAAATTCAAACAAGAGCAACAGATAATAATTTGAGACAAAAAAAGATAGCATAAAAACATAAGGTCATTTCAGGGACAAGAGGCTGCAATGTATCCTGTTAATTTGGTCGGAGAATTTGACCTTTTCAAAAAGTTAGCACTAGAAATATGGATAATTTATACCAACAAGGAATCGTGTTAGTTTTGATAATAACCATAATTCATGAAGAAATTCTGTGCTCTCATCAACAGTTGGTTTCTTTTTTTCCTAGCAGATCAATCAGATTTCACTTAACATTAAGAAAAGTATAAGAATTAATGCAGCGAGGTGTATCCTGATTAGTAACTGTCTTGCATATCACTTTGGCACGTAGGGTTCAACAAACCAAGGCCATAGGCAAAAAATTGACATCGAATACTACAAGCACCGAACATCAGTGCATTCTTACATTCAAGAGCCAGGACAAACTGACCACAGCCTAGAATAAACATCAGAAGGCGTATGTATAATTTACATCTAAAACACTACATAGTCAGCTCTATCTTTAAAAATCTCTATTTATTTTCCAGAACTTGTTTTCAAACAGTACAAAATGTCAACTTTATTTATATTGAAAAAAAAAAAAAAGAGTACTTCATCTCTGAAAAAGCAACAAACTTGAGCATGCGCAGGCATAAGCACACCTGGAACCCTTAAAAATAGGATATCAAGAGCATGTGCACTTGTACAACTGCAGCCTCAAAGCAGTGACTTATATACTTTACAAAGGAAATTACTATGATAACATCACCTGCTATGCAGTCATGTATTAAATACTCTCCTGTAGTATTTCATGACACACAGCATACATGACAAATGCTAGAAGTATAAAATACGCATGCATGTAACTGTGATAAATCACTCTACTACAGCACAGCATTATATCATTCCAGCTAGAAAAAACTTAAACACTACCACCACTTCAGAGGAAAATAAATTATAAGTTATAAAAATATTGCAGCATCCTACAATACTTTACCAATTATCAAATTCTAATAATTAAAAAAACAAAATGCATACAGCTGAGTAAATTACTACGAAAGAGCACCTTCAGCTAAGCCTGTCTTTTGGGATTCAGGTCTTGCAAGTGGCTACCAGTGACCCATTAGAAGATGATAAAATTTACAAGAAGAATGAGGATTAAGAGCCCAGAGCAGCTGTGCGTTATAATGCTCACAGAAGATAACCAGGCCATTCTCCTCCAAGAACAAGAATATGAATAACACTAGGAAGAACAACAAGCAGAACAGCCTCAACCTCCTCCTTCCTGCTCAAGCCAGAGGCACAGCATGCAGCTGACCTACAGACTACATATGGGCCAGGACCACAAACTCCAAAGCTGCATTCTGGTGTCTAACAGTATCTTATAAAACCCAAGAGATCATGGCCAATCTGTGGAGATCCTGTAGGAAAATTACTTCCATATTTACAAAAAAGATATTAAAAGCAAACAAACAACAACAACAAAAAAAACCACAAAAAGCTTCAGTGAAGTTTGACAAATTATTAAAATACTGAAAATAATTTTCTACATGGAATTAGATTTTAGGAGTTTAATCCATAAACTTACCATTGTACTGCTCTATCACAGCATACAGGCAGCTGAAAAAGTCTTGTTGCTCTGTGGACAGACTCATGAAAACATCTAAGGCCAGCTGGAAGCTAGCCTTGGTGAGGAGATCTGTGCCCTTCTCTCTCCAGCTTTCCAGTAGTGGGATAGAGAACTATCATTCACTAGTACATAAAGCAACCAACTCTCTTATAGACAAAAAAAATATATATACATACAAAAAATTACTGAAGTAAGGAGGCAGAAAACTCACAGCAAGTAGCATCAGACATTGATCAAACCACTCTCCTACTCAGGCAATAACCCTTGTACAGAAGGATCTTGTACTACCCCCAGCTGCACGCAATTAAGCAGTGGGATTAATTGCACCTGGGGAGGTAGGAGAGCACAAAGGTGAGCCAACACCACTCCCTCTCTGCTTCAGCCACGAATTAATTTACAGAACCAGCATGATTTCCATGCATTTGAAACAAAACTAAAATCAGCTGAGATACAACTCAAGCTGAGTATTAGCTACCTATTAGTGAAGGCAAAGCTCATGCCTGCACATCCAGAAGGAATTTTAGCCGCTTTACAGAATGGGGGGAAAAGTACAAATTCTTATAATAATTTTTACTTGGAAACAACTTACTAAAACAGATTAAAGTATTCAAGACACAACACTTTATTGTTTTGTTATTGTCAGAACCACAGACTACATTTCTTCAGCAAATAACTTCTGGGAGATCAAGCTGGCTTATTTCCTACAGCAGTACCACAGAGATTTAAAAGGAAAAGAAGGCAAAATTAAAGCTTCATTCCAAACTTGTGAGAATCTTCTAAATTTTCTGACTCATTTAAATCTTCAAAATAAACTTTAAAGGCATTTTCTAATAGGACTTTTGGAGCTATCAAATGGAGTAGACTGTTAATTCTGATCCTAGTGTATGCAGAGAGCTCAGCACAAAGAACATTTACTACAGCATCAGAGACTCCAAAAATGAGGAGGGAATTCATTTCCAGGAATAAAAAGTTTTGAATATTCTTCCAGCTCCCCAAATAAAATTAATCAAACCAAACAAGTGGGATTTGCACTTGTTGTTTCACCAGTGCTTTCTCTGGTGTGTTGCCCTGACAAAAAGTCTCTGGAATGAGAAAAGAGGAGCTAATTTTTAGCTGGTTTTTGTTACTGCACTGAACCATACACTCATCTTACCCAGTTCTACTGCTGACCCAGGTGGGGGAAAAAAATTATTTGAAACCCAGCTGGAGAACAGACAGAAGTTTTAAAAAGGCTTTTACTGCTTGATCCCTTGCTGCTACCTCTGCTTCAAAGCTTGGGAAAACCCAGGGAGAATCTAATAAAACAGAATCAGGCCTCTTGAGATGAATGTCTTATGTTTTCTTTTACCAATTGTCCTTTGAAATTCCTTGATGGATGGCATCAGTGGCATAACAAATAAGTAGCAGGTGAGAGTGAAAGGCAAAAGAACTACTTTTTTGCACTACTCATGTGACACATATGGATCACTTACAAATGAATTAATGTCCTTGGAACAATACAGCTATAGCCACTGATAAGAGCACTGTTAAACAGTGTTAAATATATTACACTTACATAAGTATTCCTTATGTGACACATTCCTAAATGCTCGCTTAATTAAAAAAAAAAAAAAAAAAAAAAAAGTAAATTAAATGTTAATAATGAAGCATTTTCTTTCTAATTTCCCATTCATTTCAAGTTTAAGGATACTCGTACGTGTATAATTTATTTTCTTTGCATAAATATGGCAACAGCACATTTTATTAAATACTGTGAGAAAAAAAAAAATAACAGCAACATTTAATTACCAGTATTTAAATGACATGATTCATGTTTAGTATTTTAGATCTAAGCCATTAGAAGTTTAAGGTCAGATCAGCTATCAGGGATAAATTAATCATAGAACCTGTTCAAATCACAATCCAGTATGAAGACCACAGTGATTATTCTGAGAACCTTTCCAAATCTCTTCAGCATGTCCTTCTGAAATGGGAGACATTTCCCTGAAAATTTCATACAGTATATGTTAGCATTGTAAGAAAACTTTTGCATCTCGTTAAATAAACAAAACAGGGGTGAATTTATTGACTGCATGTCAAGAACATTTAAAAAATCATTTTTGAATGTCAAATGGTCTTTCATTTCCCCACCTTGAGATTCCTGTCTCTATTCTTCCTCTATATTTCATGTCTGCTTGCTCTTTCAACCTGCTTGGAGCGCAGCCAGGGTCTACAGCCTACAGTATGAATATGCCTGCTATATTCCTGTTTGATCTTCTTCCCTTGATGTGTCAGTTTCTTTGTGGCCTGCCTACTCGTCAAACCATTTTCACTCTTCAAAACTTTTTATGAATTTTTAAAAAGCAGTGCAGATCTCAGGACATTTGATGAATTTTTCAAGAGCTAATCACACACAAATATCAAAAACATTGCTGTTTATGTGTTTAAGGACAAACATTTATTTACAAATTTCTGTACTTACACCAGCCAGATAGCAACAAAATAGTCTGAAAATATACAGAATGTTAAAAGAAGGAATATATTCATCTTTTAGCTTTAACAGGAGTAACTGATTCTTTAAAAAGGTGAAAAACAAGAAGCAGCAATTAGAAGTGTCAACGAGTAAAATAGCAAAGTATAAAATCTTCACTAACATAGAAGAGTGTAACAAAGATACAAAAGATGAAATTTTGAACCATCTTCACTTAAGATGCATATTTAAGAAAATCATATACTGGTGCAATTGCTTAAGCTATGAGGTGACTTCTGTATTTAACTATTTCTTGTCAGCCTTATTAATGTCATACACTTTGTATAGATAATGTGCTAGTCCAATTGTACGCATCCATAAGTCATGGATCAGTAAATAACAAATTTCCATTTACTATTAAGACATTACTGACAACATATTTCTGAAAGTTACTACTCTTTTCAGGCGGTTAAAATTGTGCTACTGGTGAGTTCCTCACAGAGAACTGACCATCAAAAATATGGTGTTCCCTATGTCCAATGGGTAAATAATTCCCTGGAATGTTATAATAAGTAATGTTGAATTCCTTGACAGTAATCAATTTAAATTATCTTAGTAGGATTATAAATGACATTGTTAAACACTTTTATACTCAAGTCAGGACCACCATCAGAGAAGTGGTATCAATAATCATAACTAAAATAACTCACTTTGCCCTTTCCTAGCAAGGGTTGCATAGCATAAAGCATACTTAACTGAAATATACCACAATAAAAAACTATAGCTAAGACCCGCTTAAGGCAATGTTTTTAGTACTTCAGTGTTATAGGACAAGAAAGAATAAGTAAACACATCCGAAAAAACACATAGATGGTAAACTGTACTAAAGCAGTTTTCATACAGAGAATGCATAGCCAAGAAAGTCCTTTGGGTGATATCACCTGTCACGGGCTAACCTCAGTTTAATGCTCATTCAAAGACGAGCTTTCACAATTTTTTTATTTCTACTTTAGGAACAGTGTTGTATCTTCCAATTCAATATATATATAGGTTCTGTAACACAAATATTGCATAAAGGAGCCTTCAATATATTAGTAGACTTTATATGTAAAACAAACTCCTCTTTTTTGCATTCAGCTCTCAGTGATATTCTCTGATTTGGTTGTAGAAGACACAACATGAACAGAAAATTGTTTTTCAAATAACTTTACCTTTGAGTAAGACTTTCTGGCATCTGGCTTTTTTATTTTATTCCATCTTTATTTTCTGTTTGGCAATACAGATGTGTATGCACTAAAACAATATACTTTTCCTGTCATAAGAGTGCTACTGAAAGTATATTAACATGACAATAATGCATTGAAATGGATCAGTAGAATGGTTGTTGTGGACATGTACTTAGAAAAGGATGCTTTTACAAACAGTGTACTTCAAGTCTGAAATGTATTAATTCATCTGGTCCAACTTACAAACCTCTGATATCTGCATATCTGGGAATCAGATTCTCAGTGGTGGTTAGGTGACTGGTTCCCATAAATAAAATGTTAAATAAATAAAATAAAATGTATAAATAAAATGTTACAGCAAAACAATATCAAACCTAAAATCTACTTTCCTAACTTTTAAGGAGCAATGGCCTCAGATAAATATTTCATAACAAGCTGAAATTTGATTCAAATAATTATTGGTTCAATTGCCACAAACCACAATTGAGCAGACAGCTTCAGACAAGCAGTTCTTTCAAACTCAAAGCATCATCATACGTAAATAAAGACCTGCACATTTATTATTACACTTTTACTAAAAACCATGTGGTTTACATCATATTTGACACAGGTGAAATGACCCAAAGATGTCTGGAAGGAGGGCATAGCAAACAGTTAATGCATTCAGTATTGCTGAATCATCCCCTGATCACTGCAAAGATTTCATTTTCTTGCTTATGAGCTTAAAAGGAGTTACATTTAAAAGGATTTATATGATTAACAGTAAACTCAATTCAAATTGTCCTGTTACAAAATAACATATAAAATATTTAGGAGGAAGGAGGTGTCAACTGTATCTAAATTTGCTTGAAGCACTCTCAGAAAATGCTGACGGTAAAAGGACAGACATGCCAACCATCACTATGATAAAGAAGCAGGAGTGAAAAAGTATATTTCAAATTTCAATTTAATGCAAAATATCAATGAAAAGAGTCACAAGAGAAGCCACTAGAAATGCATTTTCTTCTTTCTAGTACTGTGAACTGGCCTTCTACATTTTTCCAAACTGAAGGATTTGTAAAATTATCTGAAGTAACAAAAGTCTTCCAGATACCAAATCTTCTCAAGTACAGTGTTGTGTTGGAAAGAGTTAGCATTTGGATGAAAGACAATTCTGAATTGTTTTCATCTAACTCTTAGCTGAGAATTTAATAATTTAATTTTATCTCATAAGTAAGTAAAAACAGAAGAACAAAGGTGGTTATTTTTTAGAAAGTTATTGTTGCTTAAAAGGTAAGGAATGGTCCAGATCATATGAAGTAGGAAATTAATTTTAGCTACCTGAATTCTAGCAAATGCATAAGCTTTATTTATTGTCATTCTACTGAAATTCTGTAGCAGTGCTATTTCATAGCATCAGCATCAACAGAAAAATTACACTTATTATCTACCTCCCTTTCTACTGCACCCATCACTACAGATTCTACACACCAACCACATAATAAAATCTTACAAAATTATATAAAAAGCTGAATATTTCCTTGCAAGGATGCTGTTTGTTTGCAGAGACAACATATGGCAGTGAAGGGTTTGTTACCTTTAAAATATCTATGACAAGAAATCAAGCATTTCAAATGTGTAAATACGGGCTTCACATATTTAAGCTTTTCTCAAAGGGATCATTTTTGTTGTCAGCCGTTGAGGAACAATGATGGCAGGTCATTATGGGATACAAACGTCATGAAAGAATTGAATCCTGCACCAGCTGTCAGAAACGTCAGGACTGAATTTCATTCATTCTAGTAGCAGCTCTACTTATAATGAAAGATTGTCTCACCTTTTGATATGTAAACATTTGTGCAGAAATACACACTTCTGAGCAACTTGTAAAAGAAATCATTCCTACAGTTAAAAAGTGTACCATCATACTACTTCCATCAATTGTTTATTACCAGAGCACAATACTCTGGTATTGATCAAGCAGGATGAGATCAATTGATTGTCATCATATCTCTGACAGTCATAATCTACAATAAAGCTTTTTTCAAGCCATGGATGTCAATACAACACAAAACAGGTACATACCGCTTAGATACAGCAGCTAAGCTGAAAAAAAAAACACAGATTACCTTCTATCTCATCACACAGTATTTTTAGAATATTTAATTTTATTTCATAAAGCAACACATTTTTCTGTTACTGTCATTGTTTGTATTGCTACTAAACAAATATGAGGAGCACTATACAAACAGGTACTGTTTATCTTTCTACTGCCTACACTCAGCCAGATGCAAATCACACAGGCCTCTAAACTTTAATTGATTTCCAAATTTTGCACTGAACAGGTATAAGAGCCTACACACTGTAGGAAATCAGAGTATCTTCCTACATAGCTGAAAAAAAAAAAAAAAAAAAAAAAAAAAGGAAATAAAACACATATTCCCACTAATCTATGATAGAAATATTTCCATATTTCCTTTCTCTTTTGCACATTACTGCTTTTACAAAGGAGGCAAAGTATTTACAAAGTGGGAAAAGAGACTGCAGAAACAGAACCAAGAAGACTGAAATATGCAGCTAAAGAAAAAATGAAGTGTAGCAAAGATGCTTAAACACAACGACAAAAATCCAGAAAAAGAGACCATTATAATGAATGAATTCTTCTCCAGCTTGTTAAAAGAAAGCTGAAAGTTTTGGAAACTTGTTCATGTTTTTTGTGATTACATTATTTTTCCCGTATACATATGCACATACCTATAAACAATAAAGAAAGAAAAGGGAACATTTCCATAGCTTTGCATACAGAATTCAATATTACTATATTACTGAATTTTGGGTGCAAAGGTAGATAAGAATAAAAATCCAGCACATGCCTATTGCTTCTTTTCCTGCTTCCAAACATCTTTTTGTTATCTTTTTTTCCAGCTATAAACTGTGGAAAACAAACCTGTATACCTATAGATACTCCCACATGCCATGCACATAAATTAAATCTTAACATAGCATATCAAAACAATGCACTGTGAAGAAGCTGTAGAAAGTCGTTTTTAAGTTCTTACAGCATTATACTCAGTCTAAGCCAGGTACTGGACTCCTAGCTAACAAAATAAAAATGGTGCAGTTTAATGAAAGAAAAATGTAGGAATTTTTCCATTTGCTTTCACAATGGTTTAAAATTGGAAGAAAAAGTAATGGTTTTATATCATTATGTTTTATATATTCAATATACAAGTTTCAAAAACATTAGATAAACATTAAAGTTAGTTTACAAATTGTAACCAAAATGTTACTTTGAGACCTGGACAGGGATATGATGGGCCTTTGGTTCCCATTAGTTTGGAAAATGGAATGTACAATTATTATTATTGTACTTGGTAAAAAAGAATGAAAGAGGGAAAGCTTGCGTGCGAAGAAACTCCTGGGGGATTTAAAATCTTTTTATTTTGTTAATCCAAAATTCATGCTGGATGATTTTGTGCATATATTAAAATTAATAAAAATTTCCTAAAGATACATCCAAAATGAAACATTTTGGCGCAAGTAGTACTAAATATAGTTTTTATTTCCAATATTGATAGACCTGTCTCCCTAGATTCTAGTCACTGTACAGATTACTCAAAAGTTTGAAATTCTACTTCCAGCCATTCTATCCTGGGTGTGCAGCATTGCCTGGGGTTGTTATGACCAAAGAACAGGACCCGGCACTTGGTTCTGCTGAACTTCTTCCCATTGGCCTCAGCCCACTGATCCAACCTGTCCACGTCCCTCTGGAGAGAGCCTTCCTACCATCAGGCAGATCAACATTTTCCCCCAACTTAGTGTCATCGCAGACTTACTGAGACTACACTCAATCCCCGTGTCCGGAGCACCAATGGTACAAGTTACCTTGGCTGAGTTCAGAAACTGATATTAACTTCTAACGTGAATTTTAAAGACCTGCGATATAGAAATCCACGCATCTCTTTATACCTTAGTCTTACAATAAAACACTGAACATGTGTCTTTTGGGGTAAAATTTTATTTACATGCAAATATGGACACTACCATTACACAAACACATGGAACAGGTAGAAAAATGGGGATATTTTACGGTTGTGTGCTTTTTTGGCAGTTCCAAACCCTGGAGTACTTTCATGCCTTCATTGTTCATACTCACTACATAGATTCAAATGGTTCTGCTCTCTGAATCTTCAAATAATATTATTTCTTTATGCTCAATAGCACAGATGGCACCTGATGCCTCATCCTCAATTCTTTTTTCTAAAAGTATTTAATAAGCCTAAAATTCCTGGCTTGATTTTGTTTTCACTGAAGTAAATGGGAAAATTCATTTTGGCTTAAGTAGTGGAAAAATGAGATCCAACTGAAAATCAGGAAACATATTTGTATGCTTCCTGAAACATGATCCAACTGATCATTACACTTTAATTGTTCCCTACTATGCCTTATTATTTTTCTTACATTGTTAGAAGAAAGGGAAATTAGGCAATTTAGAGAACACCTCTTATCTGTGTCATGTAAAGCTAGTTTTGTTTACTTTATTTCTAAATATTAGTTTTGTTTGCTTTATTTCTTATTATTATTGCCCAATACATGCTTCTAATCATTATTATAATCATGTAACTGTAATTCAAGATATATAGAACCATATATAATTAACTGGCAAAAGGCAAATAAATAACAATTGGGCAAGTCAAAACTAAAAGTCTAAATCAATCAAAATTGAATTCTCCCTTTTCTAAATCTCTAAAAACAGTAGTAGTGTTTTTGTATCCTAGTCAATATTTTGATATTCAAAATTTCCTACATACTGTCATAGACTAAATTTGTATTGAAATACTAAGAGAAAAAAATTTACGATTTCAACAGCACAATTATCTAAACATTATTCAAATATGTTCAACTATCTATGTGACTTGGGAAAAGATATTTATCTATCAAAGAAACAATAGTTACAATTTCTAATATTGCAGTATGTCACATTTTTCCTAGTCAGACTCAGTCCAAAGTTAATGCAATTCCCTGCTGAATTACTGGATGGTTAAGTATTTCTTATTTATTTTCATATTCAGGGATTTTATTCTACTGAGAGATGGATTTTGCTTTCTGAATAAATGACAGATGATAAAAAGTGGAACCATCTTTAAATTAGTTCTATGCCAAACTCTGGTACTAATATTTAGGCATAGTTAACATGCAATTAGTACAGAGGAGATTGTGTGTTTGTGTTTGGAGAAGGAACAGAATAGTGACTCATTTTTAATGCATGATATTAGAGATTAATTTATTCTCCAAAGCCCAAACTGACTGTTATATTAAATTCTTTCCATGCCTCAATGCAAAAGGGACTACAAATTTTAGGTGAAAAGTACAAAAGCACAGTTCAAGCTATAACTTGCCCATAGTCACATTAGCACATGTGTGTGAAGCACTCATGTTGGGGCCTGATTTCTAAACAGTAGCAGACAAGCATTTAAAATGTGTACACCAATAATCAGTGGTTTAATTATCCATAGCTAATGAAGCTAAACAGATAGATTATCCTTTGCAAGATCCATACCTATTTTGCTATACAGCACCAAAGCATGTGTATGTGTGAAGCTGACATGGTGCAGAACTTGCCAGAAATTATTCACACAGCTCAGATTCACAGACTCACATCATACCTAAAACCAAAGTACATTTTGCCCACTAAAGTTTATAATGGGAAGGAAGTGTGAGAAGCCAGCTGCATAGTCCATTCTTCGATTTCATGCCTCAAAATGCTGCACTGATATTCTTCCCTCCACACAGACCATTAGATGGATTGCATATGCATCCATTAGATGGATTGGGCCACAATTTCACCACTGTGTCCATTTTGGCCAAGTGGGAAGAAGCAGGCATTTTGCCTTCTCTTAACAAGGTAGCCTCAGGCAAGTCCCTGTGAAGCCAGACAGGACAGCATGAGTGGCCAGCGGCAGCAACTTTTCTCTGCCCATCAGGACACAGGGAGTGACCTCCGCTCCCCTGGGAGACACCTGGCAGCCCAGCCCGTGTCCTCTTTCTGAAAGTGTTGGGACACTTGAGAAAGCATAGGAAGGCTCAGATACATTACCAGAAGCAAGCAGACTCTACAAAGACAGTTGTTCAGCCTACAAAGTCCCTTTTCTCTCCTCCCTTTTTGGCCCTTCCTTTCATTAACAATTGATAAATTTCCAATCAGCAAAATGGAAATTGGTTTAAAATGTATTTGTTTTCTCTCCTATTTCTAAGGGAAAGAACGTTCCTAAGAGTTCTACTAAGGAAACTGTAACCGATGTCATACAAAAGGCAGGCTGCTTGGTAAGGAAGAAACCAGCTCAACGAAAAAAAGACTTGTGTTTATTTCCTCCTTTTTGCATCAACAGGCTAATTACAAACATGTAAATCTCAGGCAATGAAACCTAAAACTAATTAGATTTCTATTAAGATAATACTAATGTTATATAATTCCAAAGAAGCAAAGCAGGACACTATTTCCTCTATACAGTCAGCAGTATAAGAATACTGAAAATATCAGATTCACTTAATACATTCAGAGAAGATATTTCCAATGCATTCCGTCATCAAACATGTCTATCTATAGCTCTTTATGGATGTAAATTGTGCATTCAATACCCAGTAATAGAATGTGGATTGGCCAAAACAGGCAGATGATCCTTTGTAACTTAATCTAAGGTTTGCTAAGGTTATGGGAGAGTGAAATTTATAGAAGATTGGCAGTCGTCACTAGCCATATCAGTGTTATTTCCCTTGTACAGTGTTATCTTTGTCTCGTACTTCTTATTGACAGCAATTCTTGTTCTTGTTTATAGAAGCTAGCTTCATACTCCATTTTATCACCCACACTCAGGCAGATACATGGCTCTCAATGTCCACGTGAGCACTCAGACAGATACATGGCTCTCAATGTCCACATGAGCCCACCAAGCAACAGCGACAGAATTAAATGCTAAACCCATTTTGAGGTATTTTTCTGATTGGTCAGTTTCATCTTTGTAAAAATTAATGGCCTCTTGAAAAAGTGCATGCCTGCTTTGTATGGACACTGTCAGGCATTCAGGAGATTGGCGCCTCCATAAAATTTGTTTGTATTTTAAATTACACATTACAGACTATGAAGTAAAAACACTTAAAAAAAAAAAAAAAAAAAAAAAAAAGGCATGATTCTATATTAAAAATTCTATTTCCAAGATCTGATTGGAATCAATGGTCTAATGTTCTTCATAGCCTTCTAACTCACAAATATTACCCAGAGGGGTAAATTCTATTCTGTTTTCCACTATAATCTCAGAGATGTAAAATAGAAAGCAGTCTAACTTGTTTGGGGGTCTCATTTGCAATTTGCATGTCATTATTTCAGCTACAACTTTTGGAAACCCTTTGCCAGATTTTTCCAGTTTTCTTTAACCAAAGTACATCAACACTGATACTTCAGTTTAGAGTAACATAGTGCTTTTGAAGTTAATCAATTCTGTTCTTGAGCGAGCCAAAATTACCCGCTCTAGGTAATGCTTAAAATGTTTGAATTAGCATCATGGATTTCCCACTTGGAACAATGTTAGGAGTTGACTTTCTTTTATGTGGATATTAGGAAGAACGGAAGCGAAATTTAGGATTAGATCCATTATGCATATCCATACAAATACTTCATATCAGTAAGCATCTCAATTGAATATTTTCCCTGAAAAACGCCTTAATCGCAAACTATAATTTCACCTTTCTCGTCCGTATAGTTGGTCCATATATTGAAGTTCTTTTATATCATGCCTCAACTAATAAATGAGAGATATACTGTTGAGAAACAAGTAATCTGCAAAATTTTCTACCAGTGTGAACCTCATCTCCCTATAACTCTATGCATAGCACACACCACAATTTTGCAGTGTTCTATGACCAACCTACAACATAACCACACTGTGGAAATGAACAACCTTGTATTATGCCCTTTCCAATGCTGGACTGATTTTCCATTCCAGCTGCAATTCATGCCGATGACTCCTGTGCTACTCCTGGGTTCTCCAGCATACTAATCAGGTCGCATGACAAACATTTATCAAGCTAAATCTCCCACATTTGCATGCGATAAAGCCATGCCATTTCTGGTAATCAAGGAAATGCATATATTGCTTCACAATACTTCCTCAAACTCATTCTAGTGTTCTTTCAAGGTAAAAAATCTATTTTTGATTCTGGTTCTCCTTCATGGGTCTTTAGGGCACATCTTGATAAAGATCTTTTTTTCACATACACTGTGTGACAAAGTGTTAAAACATTTACCAGTGAATGATTGCCAAAACAATGTATATGAAAATATGCAAACATACGAATTAGAGCCACTCTATAAATATTTCAGAAGTTACATCCTCAGTTAAATTATTTGTATTCTATATTACTATTTTCATACTTCTTTTAAACATCTACTGCTGTGATTAGACCTGATACTAGTCCATACTTGTTGAATTATCAATGATAGTTAAGAGAAAACAAAAATCTTCTAAATTACAGCTTGAAGCATACTATTATTTTTAGGCAATATTTTCAAGAAAAAAAAAATGAGGAAAATCATTAGTTATGTAGATGAATATACCAGAATGACAATAGAGAAAAATATATTGACTAGCAGAAAGATGAGAAGGACTCCTGGGAGTCTTTTTAATCTTCAGTCTTGACTTCAAAGGTACTGACTTTCAATTACTGGACAGAAATTAGCATACAGTCATTGGTTTTGTAAATAAAACCACAGCAATTCTGTCTGTTTAGTATTCTTGTCAAGGAAGAGTGACAAACTAAGTAAATACAAATAAATTACTTTTATCCAGGTAATACTTTGAAGACTCATAGGCCTGAAGAACAAATCCTTTGTCACACAACTACATACAGATTTATGGATCTCGTCAACTAAGTTCCAAGCAGAGCTCTGAGAGAGGAAACTGTTATAACAGAGCCATGAAAACAAGAAGAAATATCTGGCACTGTAGTGTATTAAATGAGGGAATACAACATTTAAATAATAATCTTACCCCATGAGGCAGCCAGAAGTTTAGAGAAAAGATTTCACAGTAAAAGTGAAGATACAGCATTTTATTTTATATTAATAATAAGTTGGGCACTAAAAAAAAAAAAAAAAAAAAAAAGCCAGATATATCATTATCATGGGGAGACCCAGATACTAATTAAATAGGCAATAGCTCCTCATGGTGTGTACTTATCAACACAGTGTTCTTACCATATTGGGACCTAGTAATAGTTATAGGATTTACCAGCAATTTAACTTCTCCATCTGCTAAATTTCTGATTGTGGTTGCAAGATTAGAAAATCTCATTTAGAAGAATTTTCACCAAAAAACAAACAAACAAACAAAAAAGTGTAGCAGGTTGTTGGGGTTTTGTGGCTTTTTTTTTTTTTTTTTTTTTTTTCCAGAAATTTGCTCATTGTTAAAATAAAGAATATTTGAAAAGTGTTCAAAACTGTTTCCAGCAATGCACTGTTCTAAGTTTAAGCTACAGAGGAAGCATAATGTTTTTATGGTGAAGTTAAAGCATGCTGCACATCTTAAGGTCTAGCTTGAACAGGGAAAATACTTTACATTAGAACTCTGCTTGTACAAAATCAACTTTTCATTTTTCACCTCAGTGAGGTGTCTTATTCCCAACCATCAGCTTTGCTACCTGTAACAATGCCTCCTTCAAGAGTACTGTAGAATCTGAATAAATAAATGCTTATTTTCTGAATGATCAGTTTGGAGGTCAGAGAAAATAGGAAAAAGAACAAGAGACAGTTTTCAAGCTATTCAGCAGAGAAACCTAATCAAAGTCTTATCACCTAGTTATTTATTTTTCATACAACAGAAATAGCAATGGTCGCACAGTCCACAACATGCAGAGCAATGCCAATATCCTTCATATGATATAGTTACCAGGAAAAACAGTAGATTGTTCATTTCTTCCACAATAGCAAATCTTTGGCTCAAGGACAGTATAAAAACACGCACATAAAAAAATCTACAGCGGTGATGTGACAGTAAAATAAAAAATTACTTCCAACTACTCTCTTCAGCAAGCTCACCCAAATTGTATTCCACGTACACACTATCAACAGAGTGGGACTGCACCAATCATGTTAGCATCAAAATAATTTGCACAATGTTGAATTTGCAGTAATGAGAGAAAATGGATACAACATTCTTACCTTCAGTGTACTTGGAGGGAAGTAAAGAAAGAAATTTCTTAGACAAAAACATTGTAACAGTGAGGAAATTAATATTTAAATACTAATATATCCTTCACTGTGTGTTTTATAAAGTATTTAGGTTACGGAAGTTTGATTTAATATCATGAACCTCTCCATATCTCAAATACAGAACCTGCGGTAAGAGAACATATTTAACAATGAAAAGTTAATTTGGTTATGCTGCCAATAACATATTAGCTAATTCGATAGTGGATTAATTACCATATACTTAAATACCTGAGCTGAATACAAGCTTACAAAAGACTGAAAACAAAAATACCAAATTTTCCCATATTACACATTTGCAGATCCCTGCATATTTAACTAGTAATCTTTTATTTCAGAAGTGCCAATAAATTAGAGGAAATTTTGTTACACATTAATTTATATGATGAAGCAGTACGTACAAAGCCCATCAATTACAGTGATAGAAGTAATTAGGCTTTCAGTTCCTATGAATTAACTATGCATCATATTCTTGGTAATAAGTGGCATGCATGATTATCTCTGATTGTATCCATCTGCTTAATTTTTAATGAATGTCATAGTATGTATACAGATTTTAATTGACAATAAAAACATGTAGATTTATTAGCTGTTTTCAACTTTATTAGTTAAATTTGTTGTGCTTGCTAATCATCCTAATGCATGCTAATAGTGATTTCTTAAAGAATCATTGCATATACTCAGTGTTATATTCTTAGAAAGAATAAATGAGAGCCCTGGAAGGTAATAGTTAAAGTGTTAAACATGGAACAAAAGAGCTGCATTTTGACTCCACATCAATTCCACATCACAGCAACTGAGAATCTACAATATTAAGTCACAAGTCACATACCCTGGTGCAAATACTGCAAGCGTTAAGAAACTGCCAGAAAAGTTACAAGAGTTACACTGAGTTTTTCACCAGTGGTTCAGATTGCTCCTTAATTTTTTTTAGTTCTGTGTAATCTGCGTATCAAGTATCAGTTGGCTCTTCTGTACAAAATCTTTTAACCTTGAGCATAATGTAAAATATGAGTATATGAATGGGGAGATTTTACAAAACTGAGCATATATCATAATAGCTATGTCTTATATAAAATTTAAATAATAAAACAATTTTTATTTTCAGAATTATGAAGCTAAGTGTAGTAAGATAAAATTGGGTCTTTTTTCCAGTGCACAGAGTAGAAAAAGTCTGTTTGTTTTTGTTTTTGCTTTTTTTTAGCATTAGATAGCCTTGTTCTTAAACCAAAGAAAATATATTTGAACAAAGATAAGCAACAGAGATACAAACGTAAGGGCAGCTGTGCTGCTCCACGCCCTGGGATTGCTGTGAGACAGTGCCTCAGGAGCAGAACCCGCCATGATGCACCCAGTGTGCTGTGTGTCTCATCTTTGTCTCCAGTTTAAGACCAGCATAAGATCCTATGCAATGAGAGGCTTTGCTAATTTTCAATGGTTACAAGGAACTTAAAATGGTGTCTGATTGTCTCCATGTTCCAAGAAATAATTTTACTAATAAAAGCCAAATCATTTTATTTCAGGCATATCAATATTTTGAATATTTTTCTTAGTGCATAGAACTCTAGGAAATATAGCAATCACACAAAAGAAAAAGGAGAGACATAGTAGAAAATTTAAAAATACCAATATTCATGTTAGTTTTGATATGCATGAAAACTTGCATATCCATTTAATTTTGAAAACTAAATGTTAGAAAGTGTTACACAAGAGATTTCCAAAAAAGCTTCCCTCCATCTTTTTCCTCATTTTAAAAAAGATAACTCATATGCCCACTCCCCACCCCTCACTGTTATTACCTACAAAATGCTGCAGTAATCATTTCAACCACATGGTAAATCAATGCAGCCCTTTTTCCCAAGAACTGGTGAATGAGAACTATGGCCTCATTGTAAATGCATCAGCAATTCAGTTATTATTACTATTGAAGAAATGACACTAGAGTAGTACCATTAGTCATAACGTATGCTTAGGGTTGTTATTTTATTTTATTTAAAAGCATATAACTAAAGCATATAGAAAAGGAGTCAGATAAGGTCTATTTCCAGGGAAAATATTGGGGAAGATATTAACATAACTTGGTTATTATTTCTGTACTTACACATATGTGCTGAGATTCCATTAGTACTTTCATGTTCACTCTGATGTTTTCTTTGCCATCTTTCATTTGCAAGCCTTTTGGCACCTAAAACACCCTGAGCAATAAACAGCTTTCTAACATTTGTCATCTAGAAAAACGTATTGCACTCAAGCACTAGAGGACCAGAGGCCACAGCCACATGAAAGTCACACTTCATTTAACATCTATTACACCGCTCTTACTTCTCCCCTTTCTCCCCCTCACTCATTTTCTCTAGTAGACACAGTGGCAGTCTCCAGTACAGGTTTATCCATCCCTTCGGGGGAGTGCTTTCAGCCTCTCTTGCTAGGTCATTCTGCAAACTGATGTTTGAATCAACTCATTCTCTTAAGATTCATGAATGTTATTAATGTCACATCCTGTTCTCCATTTCACTGGACTTAAACATTCATTTACTGGTTTTGGTTCTAGCTCTTTCCTATTCCTTGTAAGAAGAAAAACAAAAAACAAAACAAAACAAACTTCATTTGATTTTCATTATTTCATGTCAAAAAGAAAAAAAAAAAAAAAGTGTAGAATTCAAATTTAACATACTACCACGAGAATATTTTAGAACAATTTAATTCTTATTGAATAAGTTTTTTCTAGATATGTTACAGAAATAGGTATCTAATCAGTAGTCGAAAGGTGTACTGCAGCTGTCAATATTAAATACTAAAGGAACAATAGAATTTTTAAAAAATCTTTTTTTTTTTTCATTGATTATTCGGATTCATTCCTGACATATAACTAGTAGACATATAACTAGTAAGGAAAAAAAAAAAAAAAAAGATAATTTTATCTTCTCCTCTTCTATTTGATTACCTTTTTTCTTATCCTTTTTTATTATTTATTTTCAATTTTTTTCCCTGGGGTGCACGAATAAGTAGAGATCTCTGCACAGTGCTGCACAAAAAACAAGGTTTTATAAGATGATCCAAAAGTGAAGGGATTCCAGAGCACTTATCTCCCAAATACTATGTGCATCTCACATGCAGGCCAGTGCAGCTTTTCTAGTGTACTTGGAAATAAGGCTACACGGGCACATTACAAGGGGAGACTCCTTGTCTGATAAACTGGATCATTTTGAAGTTCTAAGCTCCTAACATGCTGAGTGTACAGAGCTAACACAGTCTTAGAGCTTGGTTCACCCAACTGCAGCTACTAGTTCAGTACTACTCATGGAACTCATCCACAATTTGTAGTGATAGTACTAGCAGCCAGTATCACCACACTCTCGGTTTCTTCATAATAAAGAAATAAATTCAGAATGTCAAACTTTAGCAGGAAATTTTATTGAAGGAAATTTTACCTCTGTGGTGATAATACAGAAATATTTTTGTTGAAAGAAAAATGGAAAATGGAAAATGGAAATACAGCTATTACATAAAATGCATGTTATTTCAGTAAATGGAGAATATGAGGAAGGAACCTCAGTGGGAGATATATTGGAATCTAATCATAGATTACAAAAAGCAACTTTAAAATTTCCCAGAAAAAGGTCTTAGAGAAAAGATACAAGCAAATCTCATCAAAATAATCTCTTCATTGTTTCTAATCTCTTGTGCTGTCAAAAGATTACCAATGCTTGATCTCATATCAGATATTAAATTTCACCTCTGCACAAAAGCTTGTTGGAGAAAAGGGTTGTTTAGTGATAAACAAAAAAAAATTAGATGAAAATTTTTGATATTTTCTGGTTTGAGGTTTGCTCTCCTTGCCCAGTTTTAAGTAGCTGTGGGAAGAAAAAAACTGACGCAGACAGTGTCACAGCTTGGAGGCAAGGTTCACACTAAATAATAATTCACATTAAGAACACAAACACTTTAACTCACTTAAGTGTTACATTCAGTGTGGAAAAAGTCCAGGAAACAGGTGATACTTTCACACATTTACTGTGAAGTTTTCAGGCTACAAACACAGATCAAGATGGGCAGCAGCAGCAGCAGCAGCATCCTTATGGTCCCTGCATTTAACCTTCTCATTTATTTGAACCAATCAAGCTTGGCAAGGCCAGATCTGAAGTTCTGAGATAAACTGGAAGATATGATGAATAATATAAAATAAGAACTAACCTCCCAAATCTATAGCCTCATATACCACACAAGAACCTGTTTAAATATGCTTTTTATTCCCAGTCTCCAGACTTCCTATATTTACATTAATCTCTCAGCTTTCTTGATCTCTTTTGTTGTTGTTACTGTTGTTCTAATTTTACAAATTTGTTTTGTTTAGAAGGAACACATTATTCACTTCTCCATTTTCAATTAAGTATAAATATTCAGCCTAATGAGATGTGATGAAGGTACCACATACTATATCTCTGTTGCACGACTGGGTATTCAGCTGCACAGGCAGAACTGAAATGCAATACAGCTAAATGAGCAGGGTTTAGATCAAGCCTTGCTTTAGCCTGTAGCTGGTAACAGATATTGTGCTAATAGGTAAGCAAGAACTGTCTATAACAAAAACAAATCCAATGTGTACAATGTATGCTAGTAGTTTGTGATGTTTAGTTTATTGTAATAACAGTTTACATAACATGAAATACCCAGATGTATTACTCAGTGGTTTTCAGAATAACTTGAATTCCTTAAGTTGGTAATTTTGGAAATTCTCACCTTAAGAGGCTCTGAAATTAGTCATCCAAAATTTCAGGGGATAAACAGAAATTGCATAAGTTTGCACATTGCAGTTCAGGGATTCTGAAATGAATTGCAGTTCTAACTTCATAAAGCGTTCTTTTAAAGGATCACAATATTTGATGAAGTAATCAGATGTGAAATGAAATACAAGATTTCAGCATAGACACTGAAAATGATTTGGGGTAATGAAATTCCTTTGGTAAAATAGCTCACATGAAAAGCACCAACAATCACCATATACTGGAGCACAAACAAAAAGAAGAGAACCCCTGTGAGACAGTTTGGAAATTCCCCTCGTTCGCCAGGGCTGTGTCTTAGCACATGACCATGGTCAACAATCCTTCACTTCCATTTTGGACCTGAACTTTGAAGTCCTGGGTGAAGAAGATGCTCCTCTGAAGTGTTAAACAGTAAATATGTTCTAAAGTCTTAGGTGTTAAAATGAAAAGTGTTCTAAACAGAGGAAATTAAGAATCACAATACAGGCATGAGAGGCTTTTTTTCTATTCTAACAATAACCGCTTAACAGTATGAGATACCCAGATTCACTTCTTCAAGCACATCAAGTACAAGAACACACCAAAGAATAGGAGAGAAAAGGAGGAAGGGAAGATAATTTAAATGCATCTTGCTATAGATCCTGAAATAAACATGACTTTAAAATCAAAAACCATCAACATCACAACAAACAGCTATTCAGTCAACTAGATTAAAGGTGTTTACTGACTGCATCTCTCTTTGATGCATTTGTTACAGAAAACTGTGGGTTTTAATCACAAGGGTACAACAGGCAGATGAGATTTAGGATCCCTGAGCTAACAGTCATTACACACCTGCAGAAGAGAACTGTGGAATCCAGATTACAGCAGGAACCGTGTGCTTGGATATTTACTCAATCTACTGACTACAGCAAACATTCTTAGACTCCACCACTTACTTTGAAGAGATGTTTGGCTATTCTCATTGCTGCACTGCCTATGCAGTGTGTATACAGAAGCAAAGGCCAGTGCAGATTGGCTCAACAAAATTAATTTGACTTTCCTTTGCTCTGTTATGTGGGACTCACCTCCTCTCTATAAGCAGTAAGGTGTTATGACAGCCTTTTTTAAATTATAACATTATTAAGCTTAACACAGTGAAGAACACAGCATTTCAAAGGAACCAGAAGTTGGCCAATCTCATGAGAAGGAAATAAAGTGAAGTAAGGTGTGATTTACAAGCCCTGGCACTAGATGGTAAAATAATTTAAGTCTTTTCAAGTGGAAAGAAGAATATGCATTCCTATTGGTTGAGTTTTAGCTCTCCCCTTCTAAAATTATTTCTATTTTTTATCTTTTCTGGCAAGAAAAATTAAGCTTTATGAAATTAAATACCTGAGAATATAGTCTGAGGACAATGACACAGTTTCTCTCTTCCCTTCATACTTTGATACAGTTTCCAGAGCTGAAAATATAGTGGCAACAAATTATTCTCTTGTGACTTAATTTCTGATGAGAATTTGTATTTTGTCATGAAGCAAATACAGGCAAGTCAGAAAACAGTAGAATTGGGCTTGTTGAAGCTTGCAGAAACATTTTAATCTGTTTCTATATGTTGTTTTGTCCCAAACTAACTATGCTGTAAACTCTTACCCTGGAGATTTAAACATTATTTTGGCAGCTTATTAATGTGCAACAAAAACAAAAATAGTGGGAGACCAGGCAAAAAAAAAGTGTGTCGTCTTCTAGATTGAGACTGTGTTGTAAATGCAGGTAAGAACATAAGAGCCAATAAAACAAAAAGGTATCAGCAGTGGAAACAAAAGCATGGAAATATTTCTATCATTTGATTACATTTAGTCAAAACCATAGCTTAAAGGGAAGGTGGACAAATGCCTGATTGCACACATTCTTTTGCTCTTGTTTTATTTATTTTGGTTGTTTACCTATATCTCAGGTATGATTTTGATATGTCAAAAAACATCTTTAGTAAGGGAGTGGAGTTTCTCTTACTGTAACTTAAGTGGTAGATAAACAGGTAACAGGAACAAGTTCATTTGGATCACATATCTCAAAGAAGGGACATTTCTTGGTCAAATATTTATTACCACCAGTGAAATACAATACACACTGGAGAGTACAATAAAATAGAAGAATAAATCCCTGAAAGTAAAAAAGCACAAAGGAAACAAACCCCAAAGAACTACAACAGGACTTTAACAACTTTAACTAGCAAATCTGTATCTCTTCCACGGCAACAAACATTTTAGGGTCCTACATCATCATCATAGTTGATGCTACTGTTAACTGGAAAGGCATGTAAATGATTAATAGAGATGAGACATGTACCTTGTTACAGATGTTTTCATGTTTTTAAACAGGAATACTATGATTTGAGATATATTTAATCCTTTAAGAGACACATATTGATTAGATCTGGGGTCTTCCATCTTGTTCTCTATCCTTTCAGAAAATTTTCTCCCTTATTTCTGTACCTGCTTAGACACAGATTTACTGACACAAACACTTCAGTTTCATGATTTGTGCTTCAAAAACAAAAGGAATCTTAATTTCATTTTCCTTTATGAAAAATATGAATGAAGTTATTATCATACATTCATGAATTACATTCATATTCACAGTCATTTTCTCTTTCCATGTATTATCTGTATGCAAACGCATGTCACTGTGGCTAGCATCTCAATATTCTTCAGACGTCGTGCATCAGCCCATATTTTGTTCTGCTAAAATCACTAATAATGTCTCAATACAAAATAATGAAATCAAAATGTATTATTTTGTGAATCACTAGACTAAAATAATTCTAGTTCTCTTAAATTCATTTATAATTGAATTCATGAGTATGCTTCAAATTTTCTTCAACAGCAAGTTAACAAAACAATGATCCCTGACATCAGAAAACACTTCAAACAGAAATTTTCTCTTTAAATAATCCCTCTCAATACAAGGGACCGGAGCCATGGAAACTAACATATGCTCTACAGAGGTTTATACGTACTAAAAGAGAGACAAAAAATCTTTCTTTATGTGAAAATTGTATGATCATCCATCTCTCTCATTTGTGTAGAATATCCTGATAGAAATACCACATTTGTTTACCCTTGAAGAGAAAATATTCTGATGTTTCATTCTGCTCAGCTGTGTTAAAAATTTACATAAAATAAATTCTAAAAATGTCAAAGGAAGCTTTTATAGATGAAATATGCATTTTTTTGTTGTTGCTGTTTCCAAGTCAAATATATCCTTAAAAATATTTATTTCATGAGAATAACATGCCATAGGAATAAGCTCACAAAAAAAAAAAAAAAAAAAGTTATAGAACAGCGTTAGAACTGAGTTCCTTTGAGCTGATGTTGTTCCTTAAACGTAATATTTACCAAGACATTTTCCTTTGAATATGTGGGATCTCACAATGTCACAAGAAAGCCCCTGTGCCTTCCTAAATTTTTTTGAAACAATGCATCACATTTTGTAAAGACCATTTCAGTCCAGGAAGTCGAAATAATTCTAAAGTCCATATTTATGAAGCATAACCATAAGTTCAGAGAATTTCCCACGTGAAAAAGCAAGCAGCTTGTGGTCTCTGGTACATAAATAAAATCTAACAAAGATAGTAAGTTGAAATTATAACATTCATAGAATCATTGAATAGCTTGGGTTGGAAAGGACCCAAAGGATCATCAAAACCCCCCCACTACAAACAGGGCCCACAAACCTCCAGATCTGGTGCTAGACCAGGTTGCTTAGGCCTCCATCCAATCTAGCCTTGAACACCTCCAGGGACAGAGCATCCACAACCTCTCTGGGCATCCTGTTCCAGCACCTCACCACTCCCTCTGCGAAGAACTTCCCCTTGACATTCAGTCTAAACCTTCTCCCCATTCACTTTAGGAATCAAAACCAATGTAACACACCACATTCATCAGTTTAATGATTATATACATTTTTTTCAATTTATGAAATATTCAGTTCCAAAAATACCAGTTTAGAAAAATCACTTCATTAGCAGGGAAGAAAATTAAGACTTTTTAATTCATTTCTGAGGTTTAGAGCTCTCAAAATGGACATAACTCTGAAATGCACTACATATATATTGCTATTTCAGAAATTCAGATACAGTAAACTGCCTACAGTTCACAGTACGAATAAGGCAAGGGCAAAACTTGGACTTGTCTTAGGTCTTTTGTCTTCACTCTTGACATCTGTAACTTAGAAATGACAGAAACACGATTTCCCTGCCTCTTTATCACATCGTTAATTGAATTCATACACTAAATTCATACATTATATTAACAAAGCCATCTCAGTGTTTGTTTTCATTTCCAGATCAATACAGAAAATCTTATTTACCTATTACTGAAATAGTATCCTGCAAAATAATGACGTGCCATCTTCAAATCTGTCAGACCTGTGTTCTTCAAAGACAGACATGGGGGTCGAGTTGTGTATTTCAATCATTTAGTAGTCAAGGAAAAGACGAGATAAGTTATAAAGCATATAGATGTTATTCTCTGGATGTTTACAAGTTACAGGAAATATTACAGCAAATGTTTAATGCTGTTATAAAACAGTATTACCTTTCTCCATCACACAGACCCCAAAGTAATCCTTTTTGTGCACAAAATTCTTGGTTTGGACTTTTAAGAAAGGGTGCACCATGGCCCAAGGTCTGAAAATGAAATTTTAAGTCAAACAGAGCTCTGGCATCTGATTTTGAGTTTTTTTTTCACTTTTTCTTCATTCTGAATGACTAATAGTTTTATGTGGCTGCAGTTCTTCAATTTTGTTCTGCCTCAGTGCTGTTACAGGAGAGGGAGAAAGAAAAGGTAAAGCTCACACTAGTGGGACTGCAATGTGAAAAAATCCATTCTAACCCAGATCAACTAACTGACCTCATAAGTTTCCTGAAGTACAATAGTGGACTAAGGGAAGGAATGGAAGCTCACCTTCACAACATCCCTGAAGCAAACCAGAAATTGATGTGGCACTGTCAATGAGTATTAGGATTACAAAAACAGGAGGGACTCTTTGCTCACCTTCTCAGGGATGTTAATGCCCTGCAGTCTAGTCCTCATAAGCTTTATGAGGAAAAGGAGTCTAAATCTAAAAATATAGTCCTGAAAACAATTTTATTTATTTATTTATTTTGCTTGGTGATATATTTGGAGAAAAAGGAAACAACCAAACCACAAAACAAAAACAAAAAACACCTCTAACAAACAAGAAACCACAAGTAAAACAAACAGCAACAACCTGCCCACATACCCATCCTCCACAAACACACACAGCAAAGAAACCCAGTCCTAGCAGTTCTGGCTGCTTCAAAACTAAGGGATGTGGCAGATGTTAAATTATTAAGTAAGAAGCAATGACGAGATCACCCACATACAGTATTAGATTTAGAACAGCAGTCAGCCATCCTGTAAGAATAGCTTTTGATAACTAATAACTCCCATGTGAAAGGCTCCTTATCCAATTACAATTCTGTTTTGCCTTCTCTCCTTTCATGTGTTTCAGAGTTCAGAAAGCAATTTTCATAGGCAACAGGAATATTCCAGAAAGTTTCACTTATCAAATGAATACTGATAAGTTATTTTTCTGCCCTACTGGATACCTAAAACTAGGCATCAATCTGAGAGCAAAAAAAAAAATCAGACTGAAGTTCATTATATTCAAGATATTACCATCAAAATCCTAATGTGCTGCTACAAAGAACTATGCTGTAATATTTAAAATTAATATTATTTCCTTGCAGATATGAACTTTTCCTTCCCAAATTTCTATAGACAGAAGAAACAGACAAAGTTTTTAAAGCCAAGGGACAATAAATAAATAAATGAATAAAAATAAAAATCTGCTGAAGTAAATTATAAACTACACATTTTTACTCGAGGAGAACATGTGAGCATTTAGCACGGTAATACACACCTTTGGTGCTTGTGGTGAGGAGTAGAGATAGATGTTAGCTTTTTGCCTTTCTTTACCTTTGGCTAAAATCATGTTTTGCCACTCCAGCTGCAAATAACTGTGGAATTGAAGTCTGCTGCTGAAACAGCAGTCCAGCATTCTGCCAGCAGAACTGCTGCAGGCTGTCAGCATCACCACAAGGGGAATCAAAATCCATATGCTTACAGCAGCACCAGCTTTCAAAGGTACCCTGAGCATGTTTTTATTCAGGAAAAAATGCACGTATGCCTGCATATACTTCATTTTCATGTGGAAAAGAAGGATAGTCTATTATTTCATATATTCTTTCCCGCAGCTTAGTTTAACCAAATAATACACTTGTTGGGTGCTTTTCAAGGTGAGACTGAATGCTTCATTTAATGAAAGACAGATGAAAATTCCAGCTAATGTGTTATAGATTGCAAATAATTTGCACCTTTTTCAGAATACAGAATTTAAACAGTGCTTAGATCAAATCTCCCCATTATTCAATCAGCTTGTCAAGTATGAACATAAAAAGGAAAAAAAAAGTGATCGTGACTATTACAGTCATTGTCAATACAATGATGAGATTTTATTGACAAAATATACAGTTCTAAGGAGATGAGGTACATTTACATTCATATCTCCTCCCATTTATGCAATATATTGCAACATAAATATTGATTCAAAAGGAAGATTAGTGAGACTCATAAAGGATTGAACCACCTTCTAGTGAAAATTTGTAATAAGCAAGACATTTCTGTAGGAAGTGCGAGCCAGGTCAGCAAAGCTGAAATCAGTGGGACTCTGATGATCACACAAGAAGATGGCCCAGACTAAAACTGTTAAAAGAACTTTAGTAGCGAATAGTAAAGTCTGTATTTTTTCTCACAAATACCCAGGTCAACTCTCATTATCGTAAAGTGAAAAGGCTATGTTGTCAGAGTACCAGAAGACTGTATACCTTCCACATCTTGGTAAGACTCCAAACACCATGAAATGGTAGTATAAAGCCATTAATTCAATAGATTCAGAAGAAACACACTAAGGTACATGCAAATTATAGTTTAATCTACACAAGTGTCTGTGTAAGCTTGCAAAATACATATTTTTCTTTGATTGCTCAGAGATAAAAGCAGAAATGCATCCTCTGGGATTTTGTTTAAGAGACTTGTCTTGAAAATTATGTGATAGAATCAGACAATATATACATGTAATTTATACCACTGACATTTGCAAAAATCACACTTAAATGTTTTTCCTCCAAGTAAAACAGAGGAAACAAAGCAATGGTTTGGATATTAAACAGAAACTTTAACTTTTAAACTCTCTGTAATAAAACCATTCTTATTAAATGTTAGGAAAACAATTTGTGCATGCTTTTTAGGAAATGAAGCAGTACCTCCTTAGCCTGACACTTACAAGCAGCAGATCAGGGTAATGCCATCATGGGCAAGGAGTTGTTGCTCATACAAGCCCCAGCTCTGACTCCACGTATCCGCACCAGAGTGCCAGAGAAGATATTGGCATATATGCTGCAGTAAAGCCAGTGCTGAAGTCTCCACGTTTCACAACCTTGCAGAGTGTTGCCACCCCATGTTAAGTCAGCTGCAGGGCAAACCAGGTGCATGAATTTCTATGCGCACCTTTGTAAAGATCCACCATTCAATTTCCCTTTCATATTTCCCTTAACTTCCCTTTCCTGAGAGCCTGGCCCTGGTCATTCAGCTTCACCCATAAACATGTTCATGTATTCTGCCCTGTCATTCTCTCCTCAGTACTGCCAGTCTCTGGATGAAGCACGTTTAAATGCCAAAGCTGTTTGCTAAGTGACACATGTCAATAACTGAGCCTAGACTTGAAAAATGTTTCTTCTACAAAGAAACTATGTGCAACAAAACAAAATGGATATGAAGGATGTGCTGGACAATACAAGTTGTACAATGCACTTACATTGATACAACTTTAATATCTTGTAGGGTTTTATCCTGTTACCACAAATTTGGAATGCTTTTCACAAAAATAAATAAACAAGCAAATAAATAATCAGTGCTATGGGAGAATTCACAGAGCTGCTTACAACATATATATTCTATACTATATCTTATATATATATCTTCTTGATGCACACAGCATGCAGAGATGCTGCTTTTTCAAAAAAAAGCAAGTGCAAATCTAAGCTTGAGAAAAGAACTAAATCAAATACATAGGGCACAATAACAAGAGTGAATTATGCTGGATCCCTTACGTCCACTTTCCCACCTCCTGTTCAAGTCAAACTATTAAAAATTTATCCTTTTTTTTTTTTTTTTTTTTTTTTTGGATAGAAGAACTGAAGATAGAGGACAGAGTGTGGCTGTGTTGTAACTTTGCAGATAGGGTTGGGTACAGATATCTCCAAACAAGGGGAACACCTTGCCCCATCTAATGTCCCTGATCTTTAAATGCTCCAAGCACTTCCTGTAACCCCTGCTGAGCTGAACACACTGCAGCACAACCCAGTAAATTTATTTTTCCGCTCCACAGTAAATTATTGATGGATGCCACAGAAAGGCAATATATACTTGCTACCACAAAACTTCTTATCCCCTGTGAAAACACCACCACAAGGTCTGCCATGCCCCACTAACGCTCAGGGATATTTGAAATCCTGAAGATACTTGAGTGGTTGATAATACAAGTGGCAAGTTATGAACAGTGCAAGCAGCAATTCAAAATTCAAATACCTACTTCCAGACTCTTGCTTTTACTTTCTAAGGAGCAGAAAATGAACCCCTAGTTTTACTATCCCCTTCAATTTCTTTCTTATCCTATCATTTCCTCCTCTTTCTTCTCTTTTTTTTTTTTTTTTAATATGATTTTCCTGCTTTTCTTTTTTTCTTTTTTTTCTGCTGTAATTATGATTTCTTTGAGGCTAACTGCAGCTGAAGTTGCAACATCTGACAAAACAAATGATGGACCAAAGTACATCAGTGGGTTTTAGATCATGTGAACACATATTCCCTCTTATAGCCATGGAGATACACAGCATTGCAGAGTGTTTGATTGAGTAGTCTGGGAATATTTCAAAATAGGAGAATCAAGAGAATCTAAATCTGAATTTCAGCCAGTTCATCTTACCTATTTTGTCTCTGTGCTACATACAGCTGAAGCAAAACAAAATCTGGTTTACGACTCCACAGAACTTCATGGAGAAACATGTACCTAGAAAGTCAATACTTTTTCTAATTTACTTTTTATCCTCACAAAAAAAAAAAAAAAAAAATATGCAGCAGTAGAAGAGATCAAAATAGACATCTGCATCATTTAGATATCCATTTCTTCTGTTTCCGTATGCCATACTTAGCACTTTATTGCCTGCCATTTTTCCTAGTTCTATATAGTTGTCTTTCATAAAGCACATAAATCACTCAGGAACTTCTCTGTAACTTCAGCTTACTGAGGAGGCCTATCATCAATCATAATTAACGACTCGCCATGAGCAGTACTGTGCCTGCCAGTGCTACTCGTATTTCTGAAGTCATAGGCAAAGACTAGCTAAGTCTGGATACTGAAAACCAGGAGAGAAATATAAGAAGAGATACAAATGATAAACCTTCTTCAGTCTTCTTCAGTAACGTGTGTTACTTCAGCTGTCTAACATTAGTGATTATTATCTATGACATATAAAAGGATAATTTGTCAAAAATTTAATGAATAAAAGTACAGATTGCTTGTATTTAGTATCTAGATTTGACTACTGATCTGCACTTATCTGGATTTGACTACTGATTTGTATTTTTATAATTACATAAAAGTTAATACAGTTTAATATATGATTAGAAGTCAAGATAAATGTAAAGATGAAGTACACTTTGTCTTCCTTAATAAGTCTCCATTACCCAGGAAGAGAATAGAGGAACTACTACTATCAGAGATGACAAGTCAATTACCAAAATTAGCAAAAGCGAACAGATTTCACATACTACGCAGACTAACACTCTCTATTTACAACACACTGCCTTACTGGAATGAGCTGAACAATGAAAGACGACAAATCTGCTAAAAATAAATAAATAAAATAAAAATAAACAAAACAAAACAAAATAATAATAATAAAAAACTTGCTTTACTTGTTCTTCTTTGGAACACGTGATATATTTCTGAAATACAATGGCTGTATTCCAAAAGCTATAATCAGCTCTGCACTACAAGTAAAGTTGGGCAGGTGATATTTTTTTCCCTTTGAAAAAATCCAGTGGATACTTTTCTGTTAACGCTGTGTTTTTCTCAAAAACAAAGAGCTTGATTCCACCTATCCAAACTCATGCTTTCTGCTTTAATCCCTTCTTCCAAAAATTACCTCTACTGCTTTAAGTCTCCCTTATAAAACCACTATAAACAACGGATGATAGCATTTAGCTAAAACTAGCAGAAGATTCTAAATCAGATCTCTCTAGGAAGCAGAGCCTATTTTCAAATTATAGTTATTCACATTCTAACAGTAACTCATGAAGGAATCTGTAAAGAACAACCACCTCTTCCAATCTGAACTTCATCTCAATCTGCCATAACTTTTTTCATGATGAAATTCCACCCTCATTAGGAAAAGCTTGCAGGTCATGAAGTGAGAAGCTCCATACAGCTAAGTGTCCTGAACAGAGGTGAGAAAAAATCCTGCTGCCTCTTCCATACATACTGGACATGTATCCTATATTTCACAATCATATGATCCTGAATCTGTCTATAAAAATACATTGTTGTTGTTATTTTTTAACTGAACTTCAGCTTTTTTTTCTAGTCGTATAGGAAGAAAATTTTAAACAAGAAACAGATATTCACTTAATGTATACTATGGTCACAATTCATTTTGAAGAAAACAGCCAACCAACCAACCAGAACAGGCAGGTTGCACATACATAAATGCATTGAACCAGCAGTATTTCCCAAATTGCTTGTCTATTGCAGTCCAACCAAGTTCTTCAGGCATACTATAATAATAGTATCCAGTTTATCATCCTACAGTAGAACCATCATTAAATGTTTTTTATTGTCCAGTTTATTGTTCTTTTCAGCAAAATAACAAGCAAACAGACAGTGAAGTGCAAGTACTGCTGGAAAAAAAAGAAAAAAAAAACACAAAATCCACTTATATCACACAATCAAAACTTCATGCTAACCACACATCACTGCAGCATTAAAATAGACACAATAAATACACCATAACTTTCTCTTAGACAAAAAACAAAACAAACAAACAAAAAAACACAGCATCATAAAATGTTGTGCTTGTTAGGGTGGTAGTGTACAAAGTATTATTTCAAAGCACCAACAAATGATTAAGCCTCTGTTTGGAAATTGAAATACAAAAAGTTACCTGCTTATATAGAATGATTTGCTCCCTGCCCTGATCCATGGGTCGTTATTAACCTTTCCCCTGCGTTCCTTAGGATTTGGGATCTGCCCTTTACCTGTCAGTTGCTTGTTCAGTCTGATACTGCTCATTACTGCTAAGTATTCTTGCTTTTAAGTCGGTAGAATCAATGGTGCTGAGAGCTAGCCTCTTTGTGTATCTGCCTGTGATCTGTACAGTTATTTTTCCTAAATCCCTGTTAATTACATCTGCTCTTTTTCATTAAAGAGAATAGAGTGATAGAGGTAACTGTGACCAGACGGCAGTATAGCTCCACTGCTAAACAGGGAAGTGATGATTACAAAGCAAAGTAATACTGATAAAATATTTTGTCCTAAAGTGACCCTAAAGAAGCTGGAACCTGAAAACTAAAACCTGCTTTAACTATATTGTAAGTACGTTGTCTATGGAAGCTGGCTGACTTAGTCCCAACTGCTTTGTTTTGCTTTGTTACATAAATAGCTATGGATAAAGGCCTATATACATATGCATTAGCCATATCTAAATTGATTTGTCTTCAGTAAGTGGGAAACAAAACTAAAAAACAAACAAAATCCAACTGTCCATAGTGCAAATGAAGAGATTCAAAAAATTCAGCTTGCACATTCTGGAGCCAAATTCATAACCAGGGGAATAATAAAGTAAACAGAAAACAGACCAAAGATCCTCAGAGTGGAATCCTCAGTTGTAATAAACAAAGCTCTGCTAAATTACTCCATTCATTGAGCTGGCTTCTATTTTGGCATGCTGGTGTCTGTTACCAAACCACTACAAGTGAGTTTCAATAGAAGACAATGGAAAGTAGCTGACAAAACACAAAAATAATTTAAGAGCAATTACAAAGAGTCCTACACATATCAGTTCTTCTCTTACTTTTAAAATCAGTTCACCTATCTTTAGCAAGAGATCTCACAAGTGACAAAAAACACAGCCCAAATCTTGCCAGGCACTAAGTAGCTATGTCTTACATTGTACTGTTTACAAATCTGTAATAACATTTTTTCCATCTGTTCTGCAGTTTCCATCTATATTCTCAACTTACAAAATGAAATAAATAGCTTACAAATTTGTTCCAAAAGCTCTTTCAAAGTGATCTTCCAGCATATTGGTTACAACGAACAACAGACTAAAATTTGGACAAAGATTTGTTTACATTTTCAAACAAAGTGAAAGGGTTAGTGTGTAAGTGTGTGTGTGGGGGGGGGGGGGGAGGAGAACAGATAGGGTTCTCAAGGCAAAGTTCTAAAGAAATACCTATCAATTATGACTCAGCCATTAGCATGTCTCCTTAAGGCAATGTTCAATTAACTATTTGCTAAACTGTTCTGTTTAAAACCCGAATATACAAACTATTAAGTTTTCAAAAGCTGACTTAAGTGTAATGCAGCTCATGAATCCTGAAAAATTGGTAGGAAGATGGTCAGTAGTTTCTGAAATTAAAACCAACAAAAAAAGGTTCCCTGTTACTTTAGGTAGAACTCTGTGAACCAATCGGAAAGCTGCTCTCAAGTGAGAAGACCCTCTCTGAGGGAGTTCAAAACTCCCTCTGTTCTGTGTGGGCAATGAGCATTTCACTCAGCAACCCTGAGGTGTGAGCAAACACTGAATTTACAGCCACAAATAGAATTGCTCATACACGAAGCCTAAGTCACATGCGGACAGTCCACATCCAACAGATGACTCTCACAGACTCATAGTTCTCATTTTTAATGTGGAAAGGAAATGAGACAACAATCAAATCTCCTTAAAAAACAACTAATGTTGCTCCTGAAACAACCGGTATTCCTCAAACTGGGCAATATTTAATGTTTGCTCACTACGCAACAAGTTCTGCTTTCCCTGTTCAATTAGCCAAGTATTCACATTGGAACAAGATCAAAATGATTAGTATGGTCAATCTTCTATGAAACTCTTTTTAATTTTGTGTATGTGCTTCTCCATTTGTTTGAAAGATATACAAAGGAGCTCTAGGTAAGATTTCACTTCTATTATTGTAACTACTACCTTTGCTGTTACTATTATTATTAGTGCTCAAGTGTCTCACTCCCTCCGTTACATGTAAAACACCAGCAACTTTGTCATGCATTACTACTATTACTACAAAGCAAGAAACTAGCACTTTAGAGGAACCAGTAACAATAAATACTGCAGACGTTGCTGGAATTAAATAACATGGCACATAACTCATGTTTCTTTCTTCATTTACAAGATGCAATGAGTCAGAAAAGTAGCACCAGAGTATGATTAAAAAGAAATGCTTTTTGACAGCCTGCTCTACAGTGAACATTGAGTCACCATCACCACCCCAGCATAGCATCATTTCTTCTTGATATTTGCCATTCCATAATTAGAACAAATGACATGCTTGGGACACAGCAAAATGTTTTTAGTTAATTTTCTTTTTCAACTCATTCACAGAGTCTTTACTGCTCTTGCTTCGAAAGGTAAGGCACGCAGTCACGATCTGTGCCGCCTCCATTTTAGAGACAGCTCTATTATTGTAAAAGTAAATGCCACCCACTTGCTAACAATGGAGACTAATTAACTCTGCAATTGCTGCTTAGAGGGTAAAAACCACACTGATTGTTCCAGTAGCTATCCTACAGCGTCAAGAGGATTAGATATTAGTGTTCCCTGGCTCCAAAACAGTTCCTTTCTTTCCTTTTTTTTTTTTTTTCCCCTCTTTTTTGGTTTGTTTAATTTCAGCTCATTCTGCTCAGAACTGTTATTTATGTGATGTTTTGTGTAAAAGTATAAATGGTCTCTGTAGTAACTCTGGTTACGAATCTATTTGCTAAAAAAAATGTTTTTGGAATGCTTTTTGTGCATTCTCTCAGTCAGTTTTCAAAGCGTTGACTTTTAAAAGCAACCAGTACTTGAAGTTCTTGTAAGCAGGTCTGTTAGTAAGCTTTGGTTTTAATAGCTATACTGAAAACTGGCAGTACGTAGATTCATTAACTACATAGCTCTGAAAAGGAATCTTCACATCCCACTTACTTGGGTATCATTTACTAAAAGAAAAAAAGAAAAAAGAAAAAAAAAAAAAGCTCCATAAATTTACACTTTACTTTTTAAATCTATTAAAACATAAACAAAGAAAAAAGGTGCTAAATAAATATGCAAGTCATCCGATGAAGTAAGGCAACAAAAAAAAAAAATTAATGGGCAAGGCTCACAACACTGAGGCTTGCATCTGATGGAAAAATCTTACTTACAATAACATCAATACAAATTTTGCAGTTCAATTAATTACTGTCAGGATTAATAGCATACACAAGATGCAAAAAATACCTAATCCGGTTTTAAATCAGCAATGTTATGTGAACTCCTTGTACTCAGCAAATACTGGGTAAATATCTGCGAATTAGGCCCGTGCAACTAGACATTAATTAAATCAGATGCTTTTGTGGTTTTTTTTTAGTTTCTCTGGTAGGACAGGATGGAAAAATTGAAAGAATAAAAATATATATTTAACTAACAATTAGAATAACTTGATTGATTCTGCCAATTTAAAATTTTAATAACTAATATAATCCTTGAGCTAAGTGATAGATGATATTTCCTCTATACCTGATTATTCAGAGAGACATTAGTAATACTAATTAACAAACAGGGATAAATGTTAGTGATTAACCCTTATAATCAGTCCAAGTAAGGAGGAGTAGTTCATTTAATGTTTTACTGAGACTCATAAGGAATCAATAAGAAATACTTACGTAGAAACTCAATGTTCTAGAGATCTTTAGGAATTGCTTTTGGGTTATAAATAAAATTAAGACTACAGTATCTTTAGGGCAGTAATTTCATTACATACAACTGTACCACCAAATATTAAAAAAGACTCCATATATGTATAAGATCTATAATATACAATACATAAATATGTGAAAACTGAAAAAAAATAGAAAACCTATTATTATCTAAGTAATTCACTTAACATTTTTACTTAGTATAAGTGCAAGTATGAAATCTGTTATTGTTTTCCATAGAATGTTCATAACTTCTATTAATGTAAATCTTATTTGTAATCATGAAACATTCTTTCAACCCTCTCCCAAACTGTGGTCAAATTTTCTTTTCAGTGAAGACATGTAAGTTCTAATAGAAGTTTAGTCAGTACATCAAAGCAAGGCCAAGTCATTTCATGTTGAACATTTAATTACAGATCCTTAAAGAGTTAGATGTATGCTCTAATGTGCTAATTACTTTGATACTGAACAACTTAAAAACTTGGAGAGGACAATGAAATTGGCATTCTGACTAGAAAATAAAAAGCAGTGCACATGTAAATTCCCAAATAGATAATACTCAAATAGCTACAAATTCACGTACAGTACAACACTCTTAAGTTCTTCAAACCATCAAATATGTCTTGTTTCTATCTAACAGACAAGCTGCGTTTCAGGGTCTATGCTTTCAGCCTACATCAAAGACTTTTAAACATTTTATCTTTTGATGGACATCTTTAATTTTTTCTTTTATAATATCGTATCCTGTTAAGTGTCACATGCAGGAGTTTCTAGCAACTGTGCGTGTGCTGTTTGTGTTGTGTTGATAAAAATAAAATGACAGTGGCAATAAGTATGTAGGACTGAATGACAACCAGAGAGTAATTAAGAAGGAACAGCTTGATTCAGTAAAACCAGAAACGTGCTTTGTAGGTCTGTTTTTCTGAAGCTAGAGAGCTACAGATAAGAACTTTGAAATTAATCTAAAAAGAAATTAATCTGACTTGCATCCCATATTCTGCTATTATCTCATCTTTGGCCTGCAGTGTGATTAGAATCACAGAATCACCAAGGTTGGAAAAGACCTCTAAGATCATCCAGTTCAACCATTCACCTGTCATCAATACTACCCAATTAACCATGTCCCTCAGTACAACATCTAAACGTTTCTTGAACACCTCCAGGGACAGTGATTCAAACACCTTCCTGGGCAGTCCATTCCAGTGCCTGACCACTGTTCTGGAGAAGTATTTCCTAACGTCCAACCTGAATCTCCCCTGAAGCAACTGGAGGCCATTCCTTCTAATCCTTTCACTAGTTACATGGGAGAAGTGGCTGAACCCCACCCCACCACAACCTCCCTTCAGGGAGTTATAGAGTGAAATAATGTCACCCCTATGCCTCCAGATTGAACAATCCCAGCTTCCTCAGGCCATAGGTTACCAGCTTCTCCAGGAGAATACCGTGGGAGACAGTATCAAAGGCTCTGCTGAAGTCTAGGTAGACTCTATCAACAGCTTCTACCTCATCCACCAGGTGGGTCACTTGAAGAACATAGAAGGAGATCACACTGGTCCTGCACACACCATGTGATTCCCTCAAGATGATCTACTCCATAATCTTCCCCGGCAGTGGGGTCAGACCGAGAAGCCTGTAGTTCCCCAGATACTCTTTCTGACTCTTCTTGTTGAAGAGAGTCATGGACAGTCTTCAGCAGTACTTACAAATTACAATGAGTTCCACATAATTCATGTGAGGCACTGCTACTTGAGTAATGTTATTGTCCAAAACTATCTGGCCAGGTAGTTGCTTGAGTAGCAATTGCAACAAAATTGACCTATGAAAAAAAGGCCTGATACCTGCACTCATTCACTGACAATAAACTAGATTGAGGCATTCTGAAAAATGCAAATGTGGGAGGAAATGCAAAGAGAGAATTAACTATCCATAGAAGACATGATAATGCTTTTTACCGGATGAAAGTAATTAATTCTACATAGCACCTGGAAGCCTATACAAAGTAGCTGATAGGTGTAGGAGAGCATTTAATTAAAAAAGGTCATGTATTTACAACATCATATTACAATGGATGGCACAAAGAAACAAGAATTAGAATTGCCCTATGGAAAGACAAGATCTGATCAAATCTCATTCAACTGAAGCTTTTCTAGTTGTAGATGTTAACGCTGCATATTCTGAAGTTGTTGATAATAAACTCATACAGTAGGTGATGGCTTCCTTTTCACTTGGAAGTGCCGTGATAAGCTGGAACAACCATTTTCTCTGAGGGGTTTCCACTATTCAATTCCCTTAAAAAAAAAAAAAAGTCGAAAGGACCCCCTTATTATCTCAGCCAATTAGCCCACAGCTAGTTCACTTTCAGCAAGCCTTTGAGCATCAGTCTTACAGTTTGCACCAATTGTGAAGGGTATTTGATATGTTTGTTAAACTGTTTGTATCTACAGTTGGCAACTTCTAGCTGTTGATCTATTCCAGAGAACTTTTCCTTGAGACTAAGTCACAGAAAACTTGCATGCTGACATCAGCAGGAACAGCACTGGTATTAAAGCATAAATTATATGGATTTTACGTGTAATTGTTATTTGGTCAAGTGCTGCTAGACTGAATTCTCACGTGTCTGTTTCAATGTGAAGCCTTTTGCACTCATACTACATCACCTGCATCACACAGTTGAGTCTCCAATTATTTAGTTTCAGCCCTTGTTGAATCTGTAGTTAATCTAAAAGCAAATATATTTTTTTCATTTTGTTTCTGTGTGAGATAAGATCTGGGAAGATAAATGTTGATGAAATTTTTAACTGCCAAATCTAATAACATCTTCAAATGTAGACATAAGGAAAAAGGAAAGCATCAGGTATGTTCCATAATCATGCTGTGAGAGAACAGAAAAATAAAGTATTTGGGTTTCAGAAAACAAATCCGAACTCATCTTATCATGGTCCTGTCTATTCACATGAGACAGGAAAACAAAAGGAAGAACTGAAGATTACAAGATCTGTGACAGCATGAACAAAGTTGCCAAAAGAATGTTCACACTGATTAGAATTACTAAAATGTCTTTTCATATTTAAAAAGTTTGTGATGCTTATACAATTAACTCAGTTAACTATTTCAGCCACAAAATCATTTGCAATATAAGGCCTTAATTCTACAAGTTAAATGCATCCCTATGTCATATTTTTATAAATCCCAGTGGCCTGAACTCTGCTACACAGACAGTCCATTCCACTTTTACCACTTGATATAGTCTCACAATATACCTTCAGGCTGTATATGGGACTACTGCCATCTCATTTTCCAGAAGACAGGCAGGAAGCAAAGCACTTTTCTTTCACCACCATGCATAAATATCATTTCCACTAACAAGAACAGTGTCTTCTTTCAAAGTTTGATTTACAGGTGCTATAAGGCCATTGTACTGACTGCATGTCAGTCTCCAAGGAAACTAGTATCATATGTATTCTAGAAGCATCCATAAAAGAAAAGAAGTCTTGTTAAAAATATTCTCAGCAAAACCTCTGCTATGAGCAGAAGCAAAGTTCAAGGTCTTCTGTTGAATAGTTGAAGGATGCTGTGTTCAAATAAAAGGCTCCTAAGGAAATAATAGCAGGTCAAGCTGGGAATCTGTCTGTTGTACAGACTGCAGTTTTGAGAGAGTCAGAAATTGAGAAAAATAACCTATTTAAAGCTTTACAAAGGCTCAGTATTATTTTATAATTCTGCCTAATTTTAGATTGGTATCTCTTCTGTATACTTAAGCATTGGAACTTTCTACAACATATATGCTTCTGGCTATTACACTTTTCAGCCCAATCCATTTCAGCTTGTACTATATTTTCAAGTTGCTTCTCAAACTCCATCTACAATATTTGTCTCTCATTCATATTGTCCCTATGAAGAAAAGCACAGGATATCATGTCTCAACCAAGACGACTGCTGTTCTCTCTGCTCCCAGGAGCCAAGCAGATGGCTGTCCTTCAGCAGGAACTGGTGTTCTGTGCAGTGCAAAGGCTCTACTGCTGGAAGAAGTGCCAAATGAAAGGCATACAATTCCGTGATCATTAATAATTTTCTGTGCATTTTCAGAGTACGTGCAATGTTAAACTTTAAATGAGAACTCAAATTTCCCTTCTTCATCCTGTAATTTTTGTATTTTAAGAAATGAGTTTTTTTTTTTTATCGTATAAGAAATTTCATTCAGAACCGTTGAATTAAGCCCAGCATAAAGTTTAAGTTAGTAAAGCAGTAATGTGTGAACATGGGGAGTCAAAGATACTACATAATACATGAGATTCTCACTGTTGTCGCCATAGAACTGACTGGTACAAACATAGCTGCTCAATATTGAAACTCATTTTCTCTTACAGTAGCACAGCTCAGTACAACCAAAAACAAATAAATGGAAGAAGAGACTACACCAAGCAAAACAAGTAAAAAGAGCAAAAGAGCACTACCAATAATGAACAGTCTCATTGTCAACCTGAATCTAAGTGGACTTTGTTAATTCCACACATTTTCTTAAAATAGTTTAATTTTACTTTAAGAAGTTTCACTCACATTCAGTTATCATCCTCTCTGCATAAGGATATACATGAACAGACACATACAACTGCAAGAAAACATTTAAAGACTGAAGAAGGAAGATAAGTTCAGGCATGATTAAAGTCCAAATGTGATATTGAGTAAATTGATGGAACATGCAGAGGGAGGGAAAAGGTTAAAAACAATGTACGGAGTTAGAACAACTCAAGTAATTAAAAACAAATTACTTTCTTTTTTAAATTATTCATTTCAACTTTTTAAATTTAAAAAATAACTTGTTGGAGTTAAGTTCTCTTTTGCCTCTGTATTCCTTGCCTTCACTTTTCAAATCTAGATCCTTAGGATGTGTAGAAACAACATCAGTTATTCTAATGGATAGGAAAAACGAAGCATGCAGTAGTAATATAGCAACATAGTCTGCAGCAGTTTCATCAAATCCAGAAGGGCAACACTTGTAAGGTTGATACCATGCACATTTCCAGAAAAAAAATTTTTATCAAATAGCAGTCATGTACACATTAAAACTGGCTTATATTTTCTTATCAAAGCTAACAATAGGATCTTAATAGATTGACAAGACTGCTGTGCAAATATTGGTTCCCTAACCACCTACACCAAAGCAGATTACTTGAAGTTATCACTATATTACTCTCCGATTATGAAATGTGATTTAACATCACACTGTGCAACATGAGAACGTTTTCAGATCTTTTATATTATCCTTTTACATTTCTTATTGAATTTGTTCTGCATTTGCAATGGTCTATAGACCTTTTTTTTACGTTAATCTAAAACATTTTAAGTAAACACAGATACATTTTCCTATTTCCACATCCTACATGAAAACACAATTAAATTCGCAATATTTTTTCAAATGCTAACACTTCATGTGATAGCAAATGTTGAAAAGTATGCATCCACAAATATTCTGCCAGATATAACAGAAGAAAAAAATATTAGAAGCCTTTAACGTGTTTTTTTTTTCTATTTTCCTCAAAAAAATCCATGCTTTGCAACAGAAGAGACAGCTTATGTTAGTTTGATATGCATATGTATTCATGTATATGCATTCTTATACATATGAATAGTATTCTCCTTGATAGAAAACACAAGTCTATTCTAACTTTTGAAAACACAAATAGGGAATCTGACAAGCCTGCTTAGAATTAAACCCACGTGGAGAAAGCAAGAAAAGTCAAATGTTTTAAAGGTTCTAACTGAGAAAGTAACAAATACAACTGCAGAATTTGCATATTCTTCCTCTGAAAGGTGATCAATCTCAAATAACAAAGGAATTAAAAAGCAATGTGTAACCTTAACAAATTCCAGTTTTATAGAGAGGGAGACAAATAGGGAGCAAAAATTAATTTACTTCACCTGGAAAGGATGCTGTTTTAAGTCAGTATCAGAGCAAGTGCTTGTAAGTGTATGAAGAAATAAAGAAGTATTTGTAGAATTATGCTCATTGTCAGTAACTTACCAAAGTGAATGATAAAAATAATTGTCAGAACAAGTTAATTTTCAAGGAAATCACACAAAGGGTAAATCAAACTACCCCTCTTAAGATCCATTAACTTTTAAAAATGCTTGATGGCTTTACACAGAGAAGCTCAAGAGATAAGCTTCTCTAATTGTAGTAAAAAAAATAAAATGAGAACAGATTTCTCCTGCTATCATGTTGGAAACTTGCCTGTGCAATACAATACTAGAACAATAATTACTATTCTGGCCAGCATCAGACCACATTGAATCTACTAGCCAGTCTTTCTCTGAAGTGCAAGACAAAATCCTGTTTGTATTCAAATCTGAAAGATTTGACAAAAAAAGAAAATCAAATCACTTTGTAGGTGCATTAAATTCTGCTTAAACCATTCGGTTAATCATTTTAGCCCTCCTCTGTACAACAACCAGTTACAGGAAAATAAATCTGTGGTAGTATTAGTTCAAAGAATAAAGCCTTAATGACTGACCAGGTATTAACACCACAATGATGCTGAAAACAGCAGAGACATTCTTATTGGATAACTTCAAAAGTGTTTTTAAAGCTTCCAGTAAAATAAGATATAGCAATAAAATTGATTGACCAGTGTATCAAGATTAATCATATTTTTATTATTGTAGAATTGAAATGAAGAAAGAAGATAGACTTCACAGCTAAAACAATAATTGGGCACAGCAGTCATAAAACAGGGATTATAAGGTTATGGATAATTTGAGAATAATGGAACATTACTTCAGGAGTTAAATTAGCTTGTTTTTGTATTTTAGATCAAGCAATTTGGAGGAGCTTCATGCTGAATCCCGAGAATGGAGACATGCACGTTACTGGTATATAATTCATTTTCTACTCACTAAAATAAAGGCTAACTCTCCTTTATCCCTAACCACACTGACTGAACATTTTTAAAACTCATGTATTACCTGAATATTGAATGTATTTTTTATCTTTATTTTACAAAATGTTAAACAACATGTCTGCCACATAATCAAAAGGGGAAGGGAAAGATAAATCCTAGGAAAAAATATGGGTTTCGAGCAACATCTGCTAGGCTCTAAATAGATGCTTAGTTTTATTGGCACTTCCCACAACAGTTACTCAAAACACATTACTTATTTATCTTATCACCATTATGAATGTATTTATTGTGTTCCTTTAGTGTCTACTCACATGGATTACACATTCTAACCAAAACAGTTCACTGTGTAAGTGATAATATTAGCTTCTAGGTAATAGATGTTAATGTGCTGAGCATCTCTCATCTAGTCCCAAGATTTTCAAATGCTACGAGGATAATCATTGGATCTAATGAACTTTGAAATAAATTATTTGATTCTCACAGTAATCATATTTACAATTGCACCACTGCCTGCTACCAGTATCAATAAATGGAGTTTGTCTTCTCCGACCTCATCAAAGGGAGAAAGGTGCATTGGGCAGACCTCATAATCAGAGAATAAGGTTTGCACTGTTCCAAGTCAAAGGTCATTTATTTCAGTAGAATCAGAAGCATCCTTTTACTCCAGAAATACACTCTCAGATAACATTACAACATTCTTCTTTTGGATACATCAAGCCCATATGTGATACAGCCTATTTCTGTTCAGACTGAATGATTTTGTGCAGAATAGCTTCTGCAAACCTAAGAAACATGCAATACAAATAAAGACCAAACCAAATCTGCTGCTACATTTCCTTTTATTTCTGACTTACAACAATCTTTTGAAATTATCCAAGAGCATCATCCTCTGTGAGAGAAAAATGCCTGATCTTTCAAGGTTCTCTATTCCAATTCTGTTCAAAATTACCATTTTTGTCATTCTTTTCCCTGACAAAAATGAACATCTCTGTGTTTAGCAAAGTTAGCAAACATTACACAGTAAGCAAGACATTCCATACGGCTCTGAAAATACACTTTACCTGACACTTGTAGGGTGTTGGAGTTACTTGCCTGTATCACCAGGTAGAACAAATTCGGTGAGCAAACAAAAAGCTGATATCATTGCATAGTTTTCATTTTTCTGCTCTAACAGAGCTGTGAATCCCAGCCATGGTAAACCAGTATAGTAACCACTTCAGCTAATCAGCTATTCATAATACTTGAAACTAGATTTCCCATAGCATTTTTTCTCCAACTGTCTGCATTTCAGTAACTTGGAAAGGCATCATATGTATGTATGTTTGTGTGTATCTACCTCTGTTGGGATTTTTTTCATTTATTTAACAATTTAAAACATTTCATCCATTGTTACCTGAAAAAAATAAAACTCAACACATTGTACAACAAAGGAGGACTCCCATCTGAAAAAGCAAAAAAATTTACATTGCTACAACATCTATGATGTAATGTTGAAGTCTAATGTCAATCTTTCCAGCTAACTGACATGAAAGTGTAGATTTCATCGTAAACTTTTAAAGAAATTAAAAAGATGCATCTAAACATGCATTATGCTTTAAGATGAAAAAGGTCGCTTCTACTAGATCACTGCTTATAAGAAAGTTACAGTGGATGTGCATCAACTTCTAACTTTATTTCTAGTTCAGTATTTATTTATTTTTTTTAATTATTTCCAATTTCTATTTACTATTCATTCACAGTCATTCCTATTGTTCAGATAGATTTTTTTATTACCCCCTTTTTATCTGCAAGAAAAAGATAGAAGAGTAAGAACTAGCACTATGAAACCTTCAGCGATCTCTCAATTTACAAATACGCATATTCTCAAATTCACACTTCATTAATGTTCCAGGTAGCTTTAATAGGCACTTTATTCCTCGACCTACACATTTGCAATTATGGACCAAGAAACATCTGACATAGATCAAGTACAACAGAGGTTGTGTTCCAAGACCATGAGCAACAATCCTGAAACAAAGAGCCTGTGCTAACTCCAAGCAAGGAATGTGAACTTTATGACAACTTATTTCAAAGAGGATCTGCAGTATCTTCCCCATTTGTACAGAAAATTGAGATTTTTATTTTCTGTCCTCTAGAATGAAATAAAATTCAGTGGAGGTGAAGACAGCTGTTTGATGCCTGAGAGATCGGGGTAAACTTGGTAAGCAGAATAGCTGCAAGGAGGTGCCTACCAGGACTCAGTGGAATGACAAAATCACGAACACAGGTCTCTCACCTTCCAGTACATCCCTCAGCAACTTCCAAGGAGTTACTAAGGCTCTTTCCGCTCTGGGGATTTTCTGCTGCTGCTAGACATTTAAGAGTTAAGCAGTGCTGTATTTCTTCAAGCTAATGGGGAAATTCACTAGTGACAAAGGCTACTAAAATCTATACAGAAATGAAATTAATTTAGCTAGAAATATACTAAACTCAATTATGTGATTTATCCATTTTACTGGCATCAAAAGCCCATGTATTGTATCTCATTTATTTGCAAGGTATTCAAAAGTGCTTTGTATTTGCTCCCTCTTATTAAATCCAACTGGATGATTAGATACATTTTTTGCAAATGAAGAAAACAAGACAAAAGCATTACCTACCTAAGATGCACATAAGAGAGATAAGATTTATTGACACAACTCTTCATACCAAAACATTGCAATTTCTGCAGACTTGCACTGCACAAATTAAACTTTTGTGCAAGAGATGTATCTGAGATACTACGACTGCTTCCTTTCTAGCATCAAATATAACATACCCATTCTGCATCACACATGAAGCACACCTGTCATATTTTCTTTTTTTTTTTTTTTTTTTTTTTCAGATTAGCACATATTGGATCAATCTGAGCAATCCATCTGTCACTAAGAAATTTAGGGCTATATTATCATCATCATATATAAGGAGCTATGCACGCAAATGCCTGCACACCAAAATGATTCAATACCAAGAAGAATATTAAAATTTTCAGAAATCAGTCTTATGTGCATAGTGCTCAACACAGAATCCCAAGTTCTTCAGCTCAAAGCTTCATGGAACAGAGAAATGTAAAATCACCATTTGGAGTTGTTAGCTTTTCTTTGTTTGTTTTTTGGTTGTTGGTTGTGGTTTGTTTTTTTTTTTTTTTTTTTTCCATTAAAAAAATACTGCAATTTCCATATCTCAAACTCACTAAAATCAGACAATTAATACATGGAGTAATAACAATAATAGCAAGTACAAAAAGTATGTTTTAAGAGATCAAACTCTTGCTGTAGGCAGATATTTAAAACACTTAAGACTTACAAATCCAAGTGTCACAGCACAAAAACAAACAAGCAAATATACAAAAAAAACCCTCAAAAATGTATATATGAAAAGTTCTTAGTTATTTTTACACCTGTGTTTAACAGAACATGCAAAAATATGCATTAATTGTTTAACGTATCATTTAGCTTTAATATAAAAGAAAGCATTTGTTGCTGGTACTGCAACTTTTTATGGCTATATGCTTTATTTAAACCCAGGAGATAGAAAAAGAAGGCAAAAAAGACACTCCACAGCTACACTGTGCTGAGATCACAGCCAGACCCAGTCTTGGTCCCAGGAAAGGCTGCCAACTCCCCACTCTGCTCCTCCACAGTTCGTTTGGCAATTAGTTCAGTGAAATGATACACTTTGTTTAAAGTATTGCTTTAAAAAGACTAAGTATGTATTTTTTTTATTTAAAACTTGAAAATAACATCCCAGAAAATGTGTCTATATTGAAAAGCCAAAGATGTTTGACACAGTTTCAGGCTGCAATCCTCAGTTGGGTTATAATTACTGTAAATTCCTCTATATTTCCATATTATTGTTCAGCAGTTTGAATTTAGAACATTATAAATTTCTGTAAAACGTGAGGTGGTGAATATGGCAGGGTTATCCGTTTCTTCCTCAACACACCTTAGTCTCTGACTGCCGAAGTCTGAGGTTTTAAACTTCAACACATTAAGCCTCAGTGTGACAAAGCTCCTGGTTCCCTGCCAAAGTATATTCCCTGCTTCCCAGAAAATCATTAGATGCCATTGTAACTCACTCTATTATTGTGGGATTTTGCTGTCAACTGGGTAGAAAAAGGGAAATGAAAGCTCAGAGCCACTTATTGTTTCTCCGATTTCCAGCAGTTGATCCCAGACACCAAATGCTTCTGACAATGAATCAGATATCTGCAGTGCAGGTACATTTTCCAAATTTAGGCCCAGGTTTTAATACTTGTAATGAAATGTATAACTTCTACTTTGTTGCCATAAACACTTAATAGATAGTTACTGTGTAAGGCCCCTGTTGTTCAGAATGATTACAAAGTAAGGATTAAACACTAGATGGTATGGACTGGCAGACCAAAGACTCAATTTTTAACTCTAATAGTCCCTCAGCAGGTTCGCAGCCTACAATGAAGTACAAACTCATCTAAAAGTAAGCGTAAAAGGTATAACAGCACAGCTTTCTGTGTGCAGCAGTGGTGACAGTAAAGCCAAGGGATCCTGGACAGCTGTGCTCCAGGTGCTTATTTGCATTACACTCTTCCTGGTATTGTTGCAAGTGCAGAAAGCACCAGGAGCAATGCTAGCTCAGCCAAATCCACAGAGAAAAGAGCAAGAACCAGGATTCAGGGCCAGGAGATCAGAAAGTAAGACCTGGAGAAAAGCCTGAATCAAAGGAGAAGCAAGCCTCGAGAGCTGCAGGGGAATTAAGCATGTTGCATTATATATACACTATCCCACCTGTTACTCTTTATGCCACATACTCCAGAACTAAATCAAGCCAGCCCCTGCAGGTATGACATAGCCTTCAAGCCCCCTAATTCATTGAACATGTTCCATTTACCACCTGGACAAACTTTTAGAGAGTAAGGAATGGGATCCATGGGCCTGTATACTACTCAAAAAGTATTTCCAGGAAAAAAATGAGCAACATGCATAAGTGTCAGCTACAATAGATGAAAACTTGACAAGGAGAAGAGAAGCAATCAGTACCACAGCAGGCCTGCCCACAGCATACTAGTCCAAGTGGCAGAATTTAATCCACATACATGTCCTCTGTAAAGTTTTGAAATGTATTAACAATTCATTAAAAGATTTTTCTACTTCTTTTTTGGAACTATAATGAGCAGATTAATCAATCAGCAATAAAAACAGACTCTAGGGATATATAAGAATATTTTTACAGGCAAACGATAAAGGCAAGGGTTCAATAACAACTTACATTTAGAAAAGAATAGAAAAGTTTAAAATGTACATAAATAAAAATATCTGATACATTCATTTTAATAGCATGAGAATTTTGTTCTTGGCATGTAAGGAAGGCAGAGAAGAGAATTTTGGAAAAGGGATGAAAGGTATCCATGCACATCAAAGGCTGTATATCCTGTGATTAAAAGAAGCTTTAAAGCTAGCAGACAAATGTGACTGGTTAGGCTAATCACAGATCAAACTTTTCTTACACCTGCACTTTTACAAAGACTTTCAACAGCACAGAAATATCATCTTAAATCCTTATGTTTCATGTCCTGAGATTTCTGCTGTAAAGTGTTAGGAAGATATTTAATGATGAACAGTCTTTTCAAAAGAAAGAAATGAAAACTATTTCATAGCTTCCATAAAGTCATTGTGCTATAGTTTTTCCTGCTACAAACCAGAAAATTTAAATATCACCACAATATTTCAGCAGTCAGAGAAAAAGTGCCTGCTCAGCCAGAAATCCAGAGCACATCACTATTAGATATTAAAAAAAAAAAAAAAGTTTGATATTTATATGACATTATACATGGCACATGTAGCAAATAGAATCACTTTTCTGTTTCTTTTTAGTCTCTCTCCTGACACAATACATTTTTCCAGATTATTCAGGTCCGTGAAGCACAAAATCAACTGCGTTATACATATACACACAATGACTTCTCCCTCATATTAAGAACCATGTATTGAGGCTTCTGCCCAGTCTGTGTCATATGCATTTCACTGTGAAGTCACTGACTTCAAGGGATCATTCAGAGGTTACAGATGCGTAGCTATGTCAGACGGACAGATTGTGTCCGCACTACTGTTTCTATAAGAAGACTATAGTGACATCTCCCCATGATGAGGAAAATTTATTATTTTTGTTTTTAACAAAGCTCTCTGAATTGAAATCTTACTTGTGCTGACTTAAGCTTTTTTTTTTTTTCTTTTTTTCTTTTTTTCTTTTTTGCTGTTTTTGCTTGTTCATCTAAGAATATCTGTTAAGTTGTTACGGATGGAAAACATCTACACTATACGATAGTCTCATAGGAGAGAAGCTAGAACATTTATTGATATAATATGGATATAAACACAGTGATATAATAAAGCTTGTAAATAAGGCAGTGACTTAACAAGATTTGAGATGGCTGGATAAAATTATTTACTGCACAGAGTAGGGTTAAACACACATAGGAGGCCCTCACATTGAGTCACAATATTGAGAGTAGACCCACTTGCTTTCTAAACTCCTTAATCCACAGTAGTAAAGAGCCTAGTATGGCTGAATCCAGTCCTAGTACCAGACTTGGTCAATGGTTTATGTCCAAGGGATGGTATGTGCACAATCAATCTAAGATACAATCTTAGTGAAGCTAATAAATCTTACAATTAATCTAAGATGTGATCTTAGTAAGGTTAACAAAGTCTAAAACAAATTGTTAGTCACTTACTGGGGACCTGTATCAGCAAGGCATCTTGACATCAAGATTTAAGGGATCTCTGCGCAGGTGTAACCTTGAGAGGCATCCCTGCTCAAGGGGAGATATCCTGTCTTGCAGCCAGCTGCTGTGTAGGAGAGCTCAAAAGGGGCTCTTGGGCTGCCCACTAATTATGGCAATAAGATGGCTGAGGCACTCCAGTTATAGTCTGCCTTTTAGGCACAAGTTCAACCGGTTCTCTACTGTTGAACCAGGGGTCTGCTATCAGTTCTTTCAGCCCCTAGCTTAAGACAGATTTATGGTCATTAATCTGTTTTAGCAAGAGTGTTATCAGTACTGCTGGTCATCGTCTTCATTTGCAGGACCTTGAGAGCAAGGCCAGGTTGAAGAAGGGAGTTGAGGGAAGAAGCTGGGGGGCGGGAGGGAGGAAAAGGAGGAGAACGCCACCACAGAAACAGCGAATATGCTTTCAAGAAAAATTTCAATCAAACATTATGAGTGAGCATTGTTTTGTATATTAATTTTCTGCACGCACAGCTGTTCATCTAGGTCTTATAACTAAATCTGTAGCACCAGTGAGAGAGAGAGGCAATGTCTAATGAAGTCATTAGTGAATTGAATCTCTCTGGAGAAAATGGTCATTGCTTTCTGCAAAGCATAAGGCCTAAGTAAGGCTTTAAGCAGTGTAATACATTTGAAGTGTCTTTTTATTCTTCACTGTGCATGAAATTTATCTGGTTCCAAATAGAGAACTGAAATTTGGAAGAGACTGAATGCATTCTGGAAGAACTAGAAAAAGCCAGTTACAGCCAGATACACTGCTTGTATAGGCTGACAGCCCCCTTGAAGTCAGAGTTTAGACCTTATGCAGTATGCTTCAGAAATTTAGCCAAATGATTCTCTCAGAAGATCATCAAAGGAAATATGTGCAAGACTATCATCTCGCTGTGCCTGTGGTTTGATCCTCTTTTGGCTCCTCAGCAGACCAGAATGCCAGAGCTTTGGATAAGAGATTTTGGAAACCTCAGAACTATTCTGTCCTCCTTTGTACAGCAGACAATGCCTGCTATTTCCAGCCAGAATTCACTTATTTCCATTTCATGCTACACTATTATTCATAAATCACTTGCCACTAGAAGAATACAGTATGTTGTGTCGACAGCATTTTTTCATTCTTTCTCTCAAACTTATTGTAATGGTGCCTTATGACAAAGATTATAGGAAAAACAATAAATTACACATCCCTGTTGTGGTGCTCATTGTACTTTAAACAAAAATTAAAAATACGGTTCTAAAGAAAAAAAAAAAAAAGGTAAACAGCTAATGTGATTATTTCACCAATGGAAATAGAAGTCTCAAAACTCCTCTCTCTTAAGGCCCTAGAATAAAGTCAATACATGGAAATTTTATGTTTGAAGATTATTGTCTAATAATTTCCTTTCAACATATGACATCAGTACTTTTAAAAAGTAGCCCCACCAAAGCTTTGCTGTTTTTTCCTTTTGCTCATAATTTTGTTTTTTTTGAAAATTATTTCTTCTTTTCTTTTCCTTTAGATCATATTTTTCCTGCCAGCTGCATTTTCACCCAATGAAAATGCTAAAAATCAAGTTTAGATTTGAGGACTTTCAGAGCAGGAAAAAAATTACACTCCTGGAAACCTGGAAATATAGAAAAAAACATCCATTATTCTTTCTAAATTCTGTAAGTCAGAAGCATGACATAAGTTCAAGCGGAACAATTACATTATCTCATTTAACTCCCCAAACAGCAGACATAGTATCTCTATTGCAGTAACACCAGCAGATTGACAGTACAATAATGCTTCCTACCATAAAGGCCTCATATCTTGGTACCACAAGGCACATTCTTTGCCAGCACAAAGATCTAGTCTTGCAAATTCATTTCACTACTGGCTGATGTTCAGCAGTTTACCATAGGAAGTTGAACATACCATATGTAGTTCAATACTCGAACTTGTTGCAAGTCTTGAGTCTTTTCAGCTATATCATTTTATCCATCACCTCACATTTTAAACCCACAAACTACTTCCAGTGTAAGTCAGTGAAGTAAAGAAAAACTGGAAAGCTACATCTAACACTGCTGCTAGCTTACAAGACCTGGTAGGGCCAAAGATCTGGCCAGACAGCTTTTTTAAATATTGGTTAGAGGATGGAAGCACCACAGCACAAACAGCAACAATATTACAACCAAAACTAATCTCTCTTAGATTGACTTCAAAGCATCCCTATAAACCCAGATGAACAGCACTGCAGTTGACCTCAAGTTCTACTCTATGCATACTTAACATGATTTTAAAAAAACAAATTTGAATTTCTAAATTTTTAGATTTGTACCAATTTGGCTAACCATTACGCAAACACTGTAGATCTACAATATGATATATCAATGGAGGGTACGCTCCAAAGGGTACACTTAGCCCTACCCAGACATACACAAATACAGAAAGTGTAATTCATGTAATTGAGGTGCTAAATGACATTGTATACTGAGCAGGGAGACTAATTGATCCTATGCACCTGATCCACATAGAAAGAGGTTTTCATTCCACATTAGGGAAAAGAGTGATGTTCTAGATGTCCAAGCAGTGCTACTGAAAATATTCTATGAAAAACAATTTAAAAATCTATTGCAACGTTTCAGGTGTCACGAAATCTACTCTAGCAGGAGTCAACTCTCATGTAAGCATCTGAGGACATTGCATGTATCTTTGTTACTCTGTAATAAGTGAGTGAAAAAGGGTAAAAACATAGAAACTTTGTATCTTGTCCGCGCCTATCCAGTCAGTCCTTCAGTGGTGGCTCCCCTACTTGCTTCCCAAAGAGCAGGCTGCCATCTCACATTCACCTGCTTTTCAGAATGGAGCAGAGATGAGAGTGTGGGGAAGAGGAGTCACTTGAAAAGACTGCCCTGCAGCTCTGAAGCACGAGGATGTTGCCCCTATTCGCTGTCCTGAAGCCACAGGTGCTGCAGGTTTGTTTTTCAGCTGATTTTTTGTTCACTGTAGCAGAGAGGAAGTATCTCAACGTATCTAGAATGTATCAATCCTTTTCTGCAAGTAAAAGTGGGTGCTTTCATGGAACTGCCTCACAGGACGTGGGCAGATCAAAGTCTGGTTTTAGGAATATAACAACATCTATTGTTTATTGGCAAATTTTCCCTTGCCGGTAATGTTTTTTCCGGCCTGCACTGAACCAAACATTGTTTGGTTGTTCAAAATCTTGAATACTGATCATCAAGAAGCAGAATAATGCAATCTCATTAAAAAATAATCACTAGATTACTCGGGTTGCTCTCAAACTGCGTAGCAGTGGGAAAATTCAGTTATCAGCACTGTGTCAAAAGTCCTATGTTTTAAAAATGAAATGATCAAGGGAGGTAATTGACAGTAGAGACAAGTGGAAATGTCTGTGTAGTTTGTACTGAGGTCCTGACCCAAAGCAGACAGGTATAGAAACACAGACTCCTCCATACCCCCCTATCCGCCTTTCATTGTCAATTTCACAGGCTTTTCCTTTTCTCTGTAACTATGCCTCCTCTTTCATGGCCTTCTCTAAGAAGGTAAAGTAAGGAGTATTTGAGTTAGGCGTTTGAATCCACTTTGCTAAATTTACTTGGTAATCAGGAAAAACAAGTTTGACCCACTTGAATTGCTGCTATTGAACCATTGTTTCAGAGTGGACAAGTATGAGAATAAAGAGTATTTACATAAAATTAAGCAGTCACTCTGCAGTTTTCTCCTTCTGGTAATAATAGTGCTGTATAGCTAGATAGGCCAATGATCATTTAACAAAAAAGTAAACATAAAAGTAACTGTTCTATTCATTTTTCACAGACAGTATATAGCAAGCTACTGATGAGAATTCTTACTCACTGAGAAATATTATTCATTTTCCTGACATGTGGATCCCATTCCCTCAGCTTTCAGTCAAGCCAACTTTTACTCCAGCCAAAAGTCACACATCAAGCTTTAAACAAGACTGCTCTCTCCCCTGAGGAAAATCCCCATGCAATTGATGTTTTTTTTCCCTGTCACCACTCCCTTGCTGCCCTGCAGCATCCCATCCTTAGCCAGTCTGAGACATTTACCAAAGTAAAGCCACTCAGGTGACCAGGTGTTAGAGAACTTGACACATAGCAACTGAGTACGCCCTTAGATGCCCAAAATTGTAACTGAACAAATAAGCAAATGACAGTAAGCAGACAGGGGAGCCAACGATGCAGCTTTGACTGAACTGCCAGCTGGTGGCTGGGAGGGGACAGGAGATTTTTCCTCATGTTAATCTCAGCTCCCAGACCAAACCTGGGCATTACTGATGCCTCGCAACTCCCATTCTCAGGATGTTGTGCTTTGTCAGAAGATAATGATGCCACATAATAACTTAGGGTTCATTTTATGTTTCTGTATAACAGGAAAACATGAAGTAGTGCCATCCGCTCTCTGCCAGCTCCCAGGATGACAGCCCAGAAGGATTATGCTTGATTACTTCAGGTCTTTGTCATCCGGCAAATGGAAAGGATGGAAATTAAAGCTGCACTCCAATTAGTTATAAAAGTAATTCAGAGTTATTAAATCATTGCAGAAGCTACATCTGAAGAGTGTGTCTTAGTAAATCTTTTAAAATATATTGACTTCGCCAGCCTTAACCCACATGGCAGCTCTTCCATTCAGCAACCAAACTATTTCATGTAGAGATTAACCTGGTGATCCCACACTTGAATGGAAATGCTACAGGACTTCAATTCATATTCTAGCACCTGCATTCTGTTGGGAAAGGCTAATTAAACCCAAAGCCTGAAAGAAACACAGAAGAATGGCTCAGCTAAGGTACTTCAGCCAAAACACTAAATGTCGTGTGTCTTACAAGTGTTATGTTATCCTATCAAATCAACAAAACCATGGGAAGTGGATGAATAAATCATTAGCTGGATATTGTAACCATGTGGCTGCTAAACAAGTAGCTTTTGGCAGTGTTTGTGACTTAACGTTGATCTGCAAAAAATGGCAACAGCAAGCAAGATTTTTCTTTTTTACAATAAATTTAATTGATAAAGAAAATTTTCCTTAATTTACCCTGAAATTCCAAACAAACTTCCCAAAAACTTCTAAATTGCAAGAGTCATGTCAAGAGAACACAGCTGCCATACAAGCTTCTACTTTTGATGTTTAATATTGCGAAGAAGTATACAAGCTCTGACTGAATATAATTGTAAATTTGCTCTTTGGACTCATGTAGCAGTGAATAACAGTTTGGAACTATTCATTATATTTATGAAGTAGAATTTCAAGTATGTGCATGAATGCCCAAAGATTGCTAATATCGCAGAACTGAGAACTGGACCATAAACTTTAAGAGAATTGCAGAAATCCTTTTTTTTTTTTTTTTTTTTTTTTCTTTCAAAAGAGTAGTCTCAGCAAACAAAACTTTCCATCTGCAAAAGTTAATTATTCTTAATTCCGGGACCTAAAGCAAAACAAAAAAAAAAACCAAAATATCTAGCTTATTCATCTTAATCTTTAAGAAAATTGATTCTGACTGCTTTTATGTGCCTTTTTTGTTGTACTTGACAATAATTTTAAGACTTAAATAATCCTTTTTAATATTACGATGAGTCTTGATTGCGACTCATAGAACTGAAAGAAGAGCTTTTAGTTTTCAACCCTGCCAAACAGAATCAACAGCAATTCAGATTTTCCCTATATTACATTTCCTCTTTGCTAGTAGAAAGCAGAGAATTAGACCCAAGAGTCATATTCAGACCATCTGCTTTACAGAATGAGTTTACATGCAGATGAGAGCATGGTCAGGGATCCTAATTTCCCAAAATAGTACTAGAAAGATAGATTTCTCCAGGACACGTTTTAGAGCACAAAGAGCTAAATGCCTTTAAGTGGGACATTTCATACCCCATGCATTAAACACCTAGCTAACTTGTGTACTAACTAGCTTAGGTCTTCTTGAACTGCTTTTCTCAAACTCATAGCTGCTCATAGTAGTAAGAAATTTTAGGAAGCTACTGCCCACACACAGGCACTCAAAGGGCATCTGTCCTGAATATTCTTCCCATTCTGGGCTCATGGATAGGTAGATAAACAGCTTCAAGTGTTCTTCTGGATGGAAAAAGACCATCTGTAATTTTATTCTGCTGTGGCTAATCAAATATCTGAATATAATTCATTAGAATTAAGCAATACTGTGTTTCTCTGTAATTGTCCACAGGAGAACCAGGATGAACACGATTGCTCTCCTTATCAAGAGCTGCTGCGAATAACTAGGTCAGAGCCAGTGCCACAGAACCAGCTTGCAGGAGGCACCTTGGCAGAAACTGGGTTTTAAAATTCATGTTAAATTGCATGCAAGTTTCCACTACGTGACATCTGTAAGAAAACAGGCTACCTAAGGCTCACCCAACTTCTCCCTCTCACTCACATTTGGTTTCCTGTTTGGGGGAGTCTTACTTTAAGATCTTCAGGTTTAGACTGAGTATGAAATTCGATGTGAAACTCAGAAGATGAGAATGACGTGACTGAAAAAAGAGGAATTGTTTGCCAGATCAGTGATTTTCACACAGCTCTGAACAAGTGCCTACAGCCTGCCTGGTGGCACAAATAGTTGTCTTTACTTGAGTGGAAATCATTTGATTGTCTGAAATAACAATATAAACCAGATGAAAAATCTTTCGGTGAATAACTTTGATTTGGACAATCTTCCTTTCATGAGATCAAGCTGCAGAGATCTTAACAGCTCAACTTTGCATTTGGAAAACTACCACGAAAGATTATAGGCAGCAGATCAGATGTCAGATTGGAAGAACTGTAGCAGGCCCAAAAGTACAAAGGGATGAAGAAGTAAGGAACAGCAATGCCAAATGGGAACTGGTAGTCCAAGGACAGAAAACAGCATTTCCGAAATGACACTGTGTCAGGCTATAATCCTAGATTTTACTCTGGAAAATAATTAAGATTATTGCATTCTTCTAGTTGATTAAAATGGGGTTAGAAAGATAAAGTTGCTGACAAAGTTGTAGAAAAAGAGCTCATTGAAATCTCATCCACTATGGAATGCCCTGATCTGTGCGCCCGAGTTTGTAACATTAGGCATTAATAAATAAATGCCTCAATAAAAAGATTATTGCCTCATTTCTGTTCTGAGGCAGTGCATATAACCCTCGGCTACACTATCTTTAAAACAACAATTAAATAATGCTTCTAGAAAGTCTGAAAATTTATTTATTTTTTTTTATCTCTTCTCCAAGGCAGGAAATTGAAGTAATGAGATTAAAATATTTTTTTGAAACTACATTCAAGCCATTTGCAAATAGAATTAGATCTCAAGATCCTAGACCAACTTTCTGTCTGCTTAAATTTATAAACTGTAAAGCTTGGGGATTTTTTTTCTCAAAATAACTTTCTTAAAATAAGAATAATAATGAAAAAGTCCACATCACTTTGACTAAATCTACATATTAGAATGCAAGTAAGAACAAGCAGTAAGAACAATCAATACAACTTACTGGTTAGGAAAGGATTATACGTTGACAAAAAATATTCTGATTCCATGGTTGTACACACTGTGGACCTGAGAGATGCTTAATGAAAATGAGGGTGTACAGGCAGGTGCAGAGATTATGCTGCACAGCATCAAACACAGCATTTGGTTTCACTACCGCAGGCTGTGACTCTGTGGCACCCTTACACAGTACAAGGATCTTTTTTCCACTTCCCCTTTCCATTTCTTGATTTGTTGTTCTGAATCACTGTAATCCACAAATTAGTATTAGTTGTGGAATTAAAAAAAAAAAAAAGAGGAAGAGAGAGATGCTTACATATACTGATATATTTCTGATGAAAGAAGTTATAGAGGACAAACTGTTATTGTTTTACTATCATTAATAATTAGTTTTTCACTGAATTCATTGTGTCAGTACACAAGTCATTGAACACATATGTTTCATCAGTTTTTGTACTGTGCTCTACAAGTGCTCTTTACAAGTTTCATCGTAGTGATTGAAAATATAGGGTAAGTAAAACAAGGATGAACAAGTCTCTTTACAAGCTATAGGCACAAGTTTAAAACCAACATTTTATCTAGTGATCAGGAAAAAAAATGTTGCCATAGCAATGATTACATGCTATTGTATTGAATGCTTCCTTAGTTACAGATGAAACTGTCCCTTCAAACACTGAGCTCCTGTATGATTGACCATAATGTACAAAAAATAATGTTTCTTTTGGAGGTTTACTTATATATTACATTTTCTAGTCTCTAGACTCACCACAAAACTCTCCCATGGTGAGGCATGATCAGATGCTGCTTGCTGAGTGGTCCAGCCGCTTTCAAACCCTGATCAGCACTCAGTCAGAAGCTGCACCATGGGCACTGGGGGGTGGCATCCCTTCCCATCCCACCATGCAACTGTGACCTGCTTATAAGCCTTCAGCAAAGTGGATATCTACCTATTTCAGTAAGGGGATCTATGGAAACAGTAGAAATTTTTGCTGCATTTTGCTCCATTAATAAAATGTATTCGTGAAAAAAACTCAGCTGGAATTCCTCTGCAATTCAGCCAATTTTGACTTGCCATTATAATGCTACCATTACCAGTTCAAGTGTCCACGTACCTTATTTTTAATACTTCCCCACTCTCTCTCTCTATTCTTTAAAGTCACAAATGTCAATTAAAAATAGTCATTTACATAATTCTATCAAATTAATTACATTTCCCTTTAAATCCAAAATGCTAATTTCATGGGAAGTTCATAGGCAGTGTTTTTTTTTAAATCTTGTTCATGTTTTAAATATTTGCTTTAACTTGCAAAAATTGATATTAATACAATTCATTAGCATTGCAGGGGAACATCCAGGTGTTTTTTGACACATCTATTACTGTCTTGTACTGCTTCAGATGTTAAAGTGCTGATTGTCAGCTTGTATAACTCACTTCTAGTGAAACTCCATCTTCCCCCACCTAAGAATCAGATTCACAAATTTTTCAACTGAGTGTGATTCATAACAACAGAAAGCTTTTACCTACCGTGCATATGGAATTGTCAAAAGCTGAGTTCCCATTTAGAGAAACCTTCATTATACATTTTAGGAAATGTGCAGTGATTTTTTTCCTTTGTCAAGGATACTGAAGAACACAGATTCTAAAGAAGAAAAGCGTATGTTTTCAAGGGTCACCACAGCAGCCTCTCATCTGCCAATCATTCACTTCTATTAGACCCTACTCTTGCAGTCATACCTTTGTTCAACACAGTTACCCTGTTAGACACTAAGCTTGCCTCCTTTGCACAGATTTGTTTACAGCTCTTGTTTCTCTTCCCCTCAATTTATGCCAGAAACAAACTGTATTGTTTCTCTCTCTGCAAGGACATCATTTAGCTTTCACTCAGCCTTTAACAAGGTTACACTCCCATTAAGTGTAAGTATGTTTTGCTACCAACAGATTTGACCACTGGAACAGATCCATTTTTTAATTTAATGCTGTTTTAAAAAAGGAAAGGTGAGCTAGAACTGTTATTATGACAATTAGACTAGCATTTGGAAGAAAAAGACAAGCTTTTCATGGCAAACAAAGAGATGTGTAATAACACATTCCAGTTGTCAGCCAAGCGCTTTGATTTTTTTTAAACAGCCATTGTCTTTTATTTATAAATTGTGGATTATAATGAGAGATGGCAATTGAGCAGACTACACATTTTTACTAAGAGCTGGCAAGAGGAATGGCAGCAAGGGTATTGGAGGCTAACATGTGAAATGAAATGAGCACTGTGGAAAATATACAATCTTTTATGCTTTGGAGATTTGTGTAAAACTTGGAAACTAAGGGATATCTGTAACTGCAGGCTTAACGTGTGCCTTGACTTCCAAGCTAGTCAGCTCACAGAGTTCATGCTAAGTCCTATTAGCTGATGTCCTGCACCTAACTGCTTTCTTTAGAGAAATGCAACAGCTGACTTGCAGTGTCTTCCAGTGTGCTGGTTAGCTCAAACAGAGATATGTTGACACAGAGCCGCCACATTCAAGCACTTACTTCTCTGCATTGCACTGTGGACATGTTTAAGGCTGTTATGTGCTTCGTTCAGATTGATTTCATAACTCACTTTGTCTTCCTTGATTTTCAAGGAAAATCCATTAGGACCAATCTCATTTGCTTTCTTCCACTGACTACCGAAGGTGCTAAATCATTATCTAAAATACTTTTAAGTTCTCTTACATAGCATGCTTTATGACTGTAATAATTGCAAGATTTAGCTTTTTAATCTTCAACATAATATCTCAATGAACTCACTTGGTTAGAAAAATTTTTACATTGATACATTTTCTTGTACCAAAGTACCGTAAAAGGTACCCAAATGTACCTGAAACAACAAATCTCACTACATAATTAAAGATAGCATATAATAGCTATATCATTCAAGAGACACATCTTATTAGAACATTTCCATCCTCTAATGAGAGATGAGAGCAAACATACATCTCAATTAACCACTTGATCACATCTTCATAGGTCTTATTGCTCATGAAGCCCCAGACCAGTATTTCTATCTACTGGAAACCTATGTGAACAAGATCATTAAGACTGCTGAGACTTTTAACCCTTGAAAGGCGGCTGATGCAATCCTCCAAGATGCCTATCAAAAGGAAATGGAAATAACGTACTTAGGACAACAAAATTTTTGCAGATTTCTGGCTTCTGTCCAAACAGTGTTCCTTTTCTTCAGCCTTCTTCTCAAACCCTGTAGCTGTTCTTAGCAATGCTAATGATATCATCTGACTTTTCCCTCAATTCTCACTCTGAGAGTATATTCATTTGGAATTGAATACTCTACTGAAGTTGAACTGATATTTATTTCTGAAATATTTGTCTTAACAAAAACAAATTTGCCCCAGCTAGACCAAAATGGATAATATCTTGTTTTAGTGGCTTAGAAAAAGTACCAAAATATATGCTGAAAACACACAGCTACAGGTCTGCTATTCTAACTCAGTGTACTCCGTGTCCTTGCTTTGTCAGAGATATTAAGAGCATACCTAATGTTATGCGAGGGTAACAATTACCGTGGTAGATTTACCCCATGCTTAGTTGTTTGTCTGAAATTAGTACATGGGACAAAAACTTAGAGATTGATACTGCCGGCAATGCAAGTAGCTGACACAAGACTTCTCTGGATAAGGCCAGTTGCCCGTGTAGTGTGTCCTGCCTTGGACACTGATCAACAAACAATGCCAAAGGAAAATTTTAATAGCAAGACAGACCTAGAGGTTACTTCCCTAGAATGTTTCCCTGGTTTCAAAATTTGCATCTCAGAGACTGCCTCGGGCAAAAGTGCTTTCAAGAACTAGATAGCTTTCTGTCTCTATTATGGAATATGCATTTTGTGTGCTGTTGCTGTTTGCTATATTACCATTCAAATTACTATAAGTTTTGAGGGCTTTGTTGTTGTTGTTAGAATACATATATATCTATGTTTGCTGATGTCTTACATACTATTATTTTTTCTCTTTCTCTCAAAATACTCAGCTGGTTCAAGTATAAAAATTTCATTCTCCCCCACTGATCTTTCAGTTTTTAATGCATTGAAACATATTTGAGCTTAGCAATAAAATCAAACACAAAAGAAAACTTAAAGCCATCTGAATGTTTTTTTTCTTTCCAATAAGCCTTTATATTGTTTCCACATTGGAGCACTTGGCATTTCTAACTCACTTTCATTGCAGTTTTCTTAGTTATTTGTATTACAACAAATATTGACTGGCTTGGCCAAACAGAATTTTGTTCCTCATTGTCTTTGTTGAATTCAAGTAGTTAAAATTCATATTTGGTTCCCCTCCTCTTTCTTTTAATACATCTAATGGCCTTTTTATCTAACTGAATAACAGCTTTCCTATTACCCTGTAGAAAAAATAACTTAATGGAAATTATCATATTCTCTAAAGTAGATCTTACACTGACAGATTTACCCTTATTTTATCAGGACTCTAAACACATTATTCCTTTAAAGATGCTAAGCTTGTCATTTCACAGACCATTTACCTTTACAGTTATGGACATTTTAGGACTACTGAAGTATTAAAGATACACAATCTTAAGCTTTATATTCTGTAAGTCTAAAGATAAAGAAATAAGCTGGATAAATGTGTGTCTATACATCTCTCTTTCTGTATGCTATATAAAGCATGTGTTGCAGTGTGAAGTATAAAGATTTTATTGGCACAAACCTAGAACAACCTCATTAATTCTGAGTGGCAAAGTCTAAAAGTGAGTTACGTCTACCTCACTATGAAGATCTACACAATGCCAATAAAAAGTATAATAGGAAAGTTTTGCAGAATTGGATACATTTGATTGATGCTGTTTTCTTGGTCATCTTTCGCCTATCTTGTCCCCTCCTCCTCCTTGAAGTTGACATGTGAAAAGTCACAAAAGCAATACTTTTCATACTAGTCCAGATAGATAGATATTTCTCTACATTACAGTTTGACTTCTTTTATAAATAATATTTTTATGTGTAAGTGAAATGTTAACATCCTATCCTACTGAACAGCAGGTAAATATATTTTGTCTAGACTAGCAAAATTTCACAGTACTATTGCAAAGCAGATGTATGAACCTTGCACAATTCTGTCCATATTTTGCATCAAGGAAAATTCAAGATACGTACCAACACTGCAGACACCTCTGTGTCTACAGCTTAGTAGATATATCGGAGCTGCTAGCTGAGACAACATGAGCAATGTAGCCATGGCAGCAAAAAAGAAAATCACATCCTAGGGTGACTTTCATTACATGTTCTTGTGGCAACACAACTTGCTCCAAACAAGAAACTTTAAAGCCAGCTTTGAAATACCTACAAAAGTGGAGGGCATCGCTAAGCTTGCTGTCACTCTGGGGTGTCTAGACAATAAAGAAAGCCAGAAGTTTACAATTAGCCAAAACCAGAACTATTTCTCTAACACATAATCTCTCCCATGACAACTCTGTGACAATGATCTACATTTCTGTCTTCAGAAAGATACATCATAAGAAATTATACTAATTGTGAAAACATCACAGAAGCTACAGGAAATGTAGTTGCAAACCTCTCTGGCAAGAATCGCAGTGCACCTGTATTGCACTTTCTACACAGGGGAGTAAAAAAAAAAAAACCTGTAAGTTCATAGTAAGGTCAGCAATTTTAAAGCCTTCAAACTGGCATGGGTCAAACTATCTCACCATTTGCTTTGTCATCCATTACGCTTTCTGAGAGTGGTTATCATCTAAAGTACTGCAGCGAACATTCCCCTGAGAGGCATTCTCTGGAGCAGAGGGCAGGTTGCCCTCCATCAAAGCCCATAGCTCTCAAATATACTACTATTGCAGAGCACAATGAGACAGAGCTTTCACTCAAATCCCAGGGTAAAATTAATCTTTTTAAACAGAAATTTATCCATTAAATCATAAATGTAATAGCCCAGAAAAGTTTGCCTGTAGAAGCAAATGAAATGAATCCTACTGGAAGAAGCAGTTCAAGATTATATTTGAAAAGAGAAAGAAGAGAGAATTATCTCTCCTTCTTACATCATTGTCAACACAAATACACCTTACAGCAACATATATAGTTAATATTAGAAAGCACTTTTCAATGTAACTATCTTTCAGTTGCTCTCATTATACTACACTGTAAATATCTGAGATGAAACACTCCCCCCAAATGTCATTTTGAAAAGTGTTTTAGAAAAATAATTCATCCAGTTCAAAGAAAGCAGTGTTTTTAAGGTATAAAAATTACATTATGAGAAGGCTTAACAACTTCATGATTTGGGAAAAGACCTTGCAAAGTTCATTGGCAACTTGATTTTTAGGAGGCTGCATTACCGGTAGAGTGTCCTTTGTTATCCACAAGACCCCACTGGTCTGCAAGATTTTCAATTATCTTCACCCTGTCTTAAAAGCGGATGACTAAAACCCTAAACATTTAATCTGCACTAAGCAAACTTCTTCCTATGATAAACTTGCCTAACTATAATTTATTTATCTTTATGCTTAGCACAAAGTTACAATCCTGGTAAGCAGCTGCTGAATAATAATATAGGAGAAATAAGGCTTTTAAATGTCTTACAGAGACAGAACCTTATGTGAATAAGAAATGTAACTTACTTAAATAGTTGAGCTTGTTAAAAACAGATCAGAGGCTTTTCCTGATTCAGAAAAGTCCAAATAATGAAAATATGTACTGACACTTTTCACTTTCCCAGCAATACAATTTACCTCTCCAAATGCTTCAAGCTATTTTCATTATTAACAAACTAGCATCATGTTACCACAGATGTACAGGTGCTGTATGATTTTATTTTACTTCATTTTTTTTTCTGCAGCTACAGCTGATATTGAACTACTGCTCATTTAAAAGTTAAGGGGAAAATACAGAAATAGACGATGAATCTGAATTTCTCTTTTTTCTCACATTTTAAAATTACAGGTCATCTACTAGTTTGGTATAAAAAAAATGCCTACTCACTGAAACTAATAAATTAAGCCTTTATTAATTATGTCACCTTCCTTTTATTTTTTAGCTGAAAGAAAAATGGCATGCAGTGGCACAAAACACAGCTCCACTGTACACGGCAAGATGGAATTTAAGAGCATGTCTGAGAGTTATGAATATTTGTGTGGCCTCTTAACCGGGGTCATCTAGCCCGAGGAAAGATTTGTGTGGTGGCTAGGGCCACCATCAGGCTTAACCTAAGCCATCATCTCCCTTAAAGATGAAGAAAAGGAGTAATAACCTACTGTAATTCCTGGATTGCTCAGGCACAGTGGGAAAGAGAGGATTCTGTTCTCCATAAACATCTTATTTACTGTCCTAGAAAACAGGCTTTCCCCTTAGAACTTGATTTAAAAGAGTACCAGGAGATTTTAAAGAGAAAGAGCTGCAAAGAACTCAATGCTGTTACAAGCTTTATTGTGAGCTATATTGTAGTGCTACAACTCAATAATAGTTTGAGAGACTATTCTGGTTTGAAGCATAAATTCTCAATAGTGGTCTCCTGTTCAGCAGTTATGGATCAGTGCTTCATGGCCAGGATCATGAAGTCAGACATTCAACAAACAGTTATTATAAAAGTATTAGCCTTCCTAGGTCCCAAAAAGAAAAGGAAATAAAAACTAAACTATAAATTATTTTTCTGGCTGAGTATAGCATGGACAGGATTTTGGTTTTACTGAGTTCTAGCTCAGGAAGTCATTTCATATTTAATCTACTTAAGCTTTGTCATTACTTGTCATTTTTTTCACTGCTTCTGTAAAAACTGCATCAGACATTTCTTAGCAAAGGAATATGCAAAGATAAACCGTTTGTTTTTAAACAAAATAGCAGCGATTTACCCCCTTCAAAAGCTAGCACAGACTGTACATTAACTATAACTAAGGGAATTACAGTTTCAAAATGGGGAAAGTTTGATGATATTTCTCTCGCTGTCATGTTCAAAATACAACCAAAGGGAAAGGAGTTTCTAATACGAGTTACATCTTTTTAGGAGACCCAGATCTGGGTTACAAAGCTGACGTTAGGTGAGAGGTACCTGGTGTCCCCCTTTCTGATGGATAGGAAGGTCAGTCTCTGCTCTGCCATGGTTCAAAGTCAGTCCCCTGCTGCCATCCTTCCTGGCTCACACTGGGGCCAGCTGAGATTTGTCTGACGTTATTTCAGAAAGACATCTATCTGGAGCAAGAGAAAGGCAAGAGCCTATTTGGACCATTTGGGACTTATTCAGAAGCAGAGTTAAGGGAAAGACTTAACTGCGTCATTGTGATTCGGATTTTGAGAGACTTCCTATGGTCAGGTAGACCATAGGAACCTGAGTGGCTCCTCAGCACTTTCAGTTTCAATTATGGCTGTATGGATCTACATTGCTAGATATGGACTGACAAGAAAAAGGTCCATTTCTTGGTTCAGCCAGCTAACTTTATGACCTCGCAGAAAACATTCTCCTTCTGCACCACTTTCTTTCTCAATGTATTTGTTTATCTGGCTCCTCATATTGTCAGTTCTTCAAGAAGAGTCTGCTCCTGTAAGCTGAATATTTGTTAACGTGCAGCTTCCTAGAAATTATATGTATTAATAGATAACCAAGCAGTTAATAGTATTATAATTACTTTTAAGAGGTTAAGGCAGAGAATGCTTACATCGCAAACCCACTGTAATATCAGTTTTCATAATAGTTTCAATTTCTACTACTAGTTGTTAATAAAGAAATGTCCACAACTCCTGAATGGCATCTTTTACTGTTTCTAAACATTGAGAATGACTGTTCTGTCCTTCAACATACTTATAAGCTACACATAAGGGTCAATATGTATTCCGGCATTTGAGGATTTAGTTATGTGATTTCCATTTGCATTAATAAATGCAAATATTTACAGTATATTTCTCTAAAAATGTTTATGTTGAAATTTGGTAGAATAAGAAGGTCATGGGGAATACGGTGCTAGAAATGTATTCTTCGATCAAGAATATCTTCCAATATCTGATGCAAATAAATGTCTGCCATTAAAGATCTCATCCTAAGATTGCCCCACAGTCCTTTACAATAAAATTACTTTGAACTCATTTCTCAATATTAAACCAGTAATATCAGAGAAACATATGGTGAAAAGAAGGACTGTTTGTGCTTTGAAGCTAACACTTCTATACGACAGAAGAATCATATTTTATTAACTTCCCAGCTATACCAAAAATTTTGCAGAAAGTGCAAGAAGACCAACATAACTAAGCTAGTTTTAAACTAGGTAGTTCAGGTACCAATAGCAGCGTATCCATGACAACATAGAATTCAGTAGGGATAAATTTATCCTGCACGACGTAATATCACACTGGAAGAATCCAGGTTTCTTAGCAGTTTCTGTACCCACACAAGATTGCACTCCAGCACAGGTTACCACTGTGCAGAAAATCTCCTTAGCACATTTTAGCAGTCCATGCTTCAAGAGCTGCCTTTTTGTTAGGAAAGATAATAAATAGCATCAGTAGTTAAGTTGCGCTTGCTTTTCTAACTGCACAGTAATTAAAAGCCTGAATACTTCAAAGATCAGGTCAACATTTTAACAAAGCCAAAAATAGTAACAGCATCTGAATTCTGTTTAAGTAGCAGCTACAGTGCTTCTTCACTGGTGGGGATCTCAACAACTGCAATTCTTCTTCCTGCCTTTGTGTGTTGGGGTGTTCAGTTTGGTGCCAGCATGTTTAATGCTGAGGGAAATAAAACTCAGATTTATGTCAATTTACAAAATCTGGTTGGGGATTGATCCCATTATCTCGAAGACAAGAGCTGCCCCAGTTATTCTAGCCACCTTCCTGTGTGCATCTGGTAGCTTTTCACGACAAGTTGTGTTGTTTTGCTTCTACAGAGCACACACTGAAAAGGTTCCCACCACAATCTCCCAGCGGCACTTGGCAAAGTCACCTTGAAAGTCATCGAGATATACTAAATATACACACTTTTTCCTTTTAATGGCTTCCTTTGATAGGAACCCTTGGGGAATAATTCTTTCCTTCCTCCCAGGGGAATTCATCTATTTAACATACTACTATAATTTCCAAAAGCTAGTTCTTTTTTCATTAAATTTTAAAGGTGGTGGGATTATTTCACTTGAAAGCTGAAATAAAATTCTAGCTGAACTATGGCAGGATCTCAATTCAGTGCTAGAAATTAACAAGAAGTTAATAAATTCCCCAAATGAGTCCAACTCCATCCACCATGCACAGATTCATTGTCTGCTACATGTCACCTCCTCCACATGCTATCCTGACATCAGAGACATCCGTGGCCATTAGAACTGCATTTAAAATAAAATGCTCACTTTACCAGCTGTGAATAACAGTCTCTGTCCAGCATCTCTCCTAATCCACCTCACTTGACTCTCAATTCTCCAGTAGGATCAAGGAGAGTATAAAGCCAGCTGTACAGATAACACTGTTGTAGCCAGCATGAATTCCCACAAGTCTTAAAGCTAAACTTCAATTTAACAGTTTAACAGCAAAAATCTAGGATTACAAGGATAGAGCTAATAAGCAGCTCCAAAGCACTGTCTGGAAAAGAACCAATGAAAGATTAAAAGTGAGCTCAGTGATTAAATAGAAATATATATAATAAAACAAGCACTGAGTGAGCTACTGAACTCACAGCACATAGGCAGAGCAGCTCCTTTTGGAACAAAATAGAGTATAGATGACAAATGGGGAAAACTCTCTTTCCTTCAAGGAGAAAAGTAAAAACAAAACCTACAAACTTGCAACCTGATAATTCCCACCTATCTGCTGTTTTGAAGCCAAACCTTCCAGCTACCTACTCCATTGGGAAATGACACAAATGGACAGGCCGCAAAAGGTTTAAAAGGTTTTGTTTGCATCAACATAAGAATAAAAACAAGTACAGTACTGGTACGGATGTCCTTGGTTTTGTCACCCATTTATACTTTACAGGAACCATCTCAACCTTTTCCAAACCAATATCAGAATATTAATTTCCACACAGAGCAAGAGAAACTTTGATTCTTTACAAACTTCACATCAGCTTTTTCCTAAAAATTGGGCACTTCCCTAATCATTCAGTGCCCTCTCCTTTCTCCTTTCAGCAAGTGTTTGAAATGCTAAGCAATTTTTTCAATTTTTTTTTTCTTTTCAATCTTCAAAGAGTCTGGGATGTTAGACTGCAGGTAGACAGTTACATTTATGCAGTTATTGTACAATGAGCACTTCTATTCAAAAGCTCATTAATAATTTCAAGAGTTCATTGGCTAGCCCATACAAACTGCAGTCCAAAATAGATAACATTAACTCAATTTTTCAGACTGGAAATTGAGGTACAGAGAACTACAGACTGGCAAAGAAAGAGAACAAGAAAAGAGGAAAACGTGTTTTAAAGCCACAAAATTATTATCTTTTATATTTTTTTTTCTTTCTTCCTACTGATTCACTGCTCCAAAAGAAAGCAAAGTCCCACCTTGCTACATGCACAACAATAAACAGCTTTTTCAATTGATAAGACTAGCAAAATTAGCTATAGGAAAGTAAATATCTCCAAGTCAAGTAAGATAGGCACTGGGAATGTCATCAGTTTGCCCATAATTTGTCATTGAGAAATTCTGAAATTCAGCATGCATCTTCTAAGTCTTACTTTGCTACCACAACTGAAAGATTATCCTTTTCATTTTACATGAATATTAGTTCCAGAGGACAATCTACCATCTCTGACATCAAAAGAGCCAACATTTAATTCAAGTAAGAAATATTACCTTCAAAAATAATCATTTTTCAAGCATTGCTTTTCCTCAGTTCAAACAGAAAAGGATAATGATTCTCGCATTTGTTTTAATAATCCAATTAAATGCACCTTCTATAAACACAATACCTTCCAGACTACCATACCTTTGCAAGCAATGATCTTAAAACACACCAGGTGTTCTATCATCAAGAAATACCTAGGACAGTGTCATGTTTACAGCTGTTTCTGTACTTCAAATCTTGACTTTTTGCACGCCCTAGAAATAACGCACTGTATGTGGCTTTTCACATGATGTGAAGGTGACTGATTGCTCAATACCTGGCATGCAGCACTGGACATAATCCCTTATCAGATTATGGAACTGACACATGAATTAATTTTCCTAGGATGACAGTAATCAAGCCAATGAAATAGAGCAGGTTTCAGCCTTAATTTTACTCTCAGCTACAGTACAGCCAAAGAAAAAAGAAAAAAAAAAACAAGTGTTAAGGACTGTGGGTCCCAGCACTAAAAACCCCCACCAGCCTATCTTAGTGCCAAAAATGTTTACAAACTGGATTCATTATTCTCTCCAATACGGTTTGATAATAATTTGGAATCCAAGTCCTATAAATCTATACCTTGTTAGCAATGGTGACTCGCTGTACTGGTAAGGACTATCTACCCAAAGCATTCTACATTTTAAAAAGATAAAAAAAGAAAATACAAATATCATGGAGTGTATGTGGATGGATAAAAATCCTCAGGTGAATTAGACCCTGCTATGCCTGATAGTGACACTGATGATATCGCATTGTGATCCTTAACAAACATTTCAATTAACTTTAATGATGAACGAAGGTCTGAATTCTGTGCATATAAGTAGTGCAATTTCATTGACTGCAGACGTATGTACCAGAATTGCGTTTCTGGTACAAAGAATACACCCAGAATTCAGTTCTAAAAGCTCGTAATTATTTTAGTGTGTGTTTTTCTGATAGCCTATTACTCTAAACCAAGAACAGATTGCTGTCAAGTGACATCCCTGAAAATCAGCACGCATTTTGTATTTGGCAGACAAGGCCAGAGGCAGATTGATGAATAGTGTAGAACTCTGTTATAAAAGAGCTTGATTCATATCAGGAGGAGCATATTTGATGGGAAATGCTGTGTTTATGTCACACTAACAAGTATGCAGATTGAGTAAATAGTGTTAGCATCTTCATCACTTAGTCTTAATCATTCCAACAAACAATGCCATTTTGTGGTTGACAGAAATCTTTGTTAAAGTATTTCAAATGATTAGATAAAAATTTACACATTTAGCCACAGTGCTTTTCTTTGTAAGAGGAAATTTGGTTTATTCCTACTTTTGGTCTTGTACTTGATCAAAGTCACTAAAAAGGGTCACTACGGAGATCCTGGCAAAGAGCTCAGTTTCATTGTATTTAAATCACCACAATATTTTGCCCTCAAAAACTGAGTAGAACAACACAAAAAAACTTTACGAGATTTTTACTCTACAAGGTGACTAATATCATTAAAAGAAGTCTGAGTAACATAGGAACTCATTTTCTTTGAAAACACAGGAAGGGCTTGGTGCCTAACTGTATTAGGTTCATTTGAAAAATTATCAGACAAATACTAAAACAGCTTTCTTATTTAGTTATGTATCTACTTTGAAACAAAAGGCAGATTTTGCCTTTTTAAAATTTATATCTGGCAAATCTGAAAGTAGCCCTTAATTTCCACTATTTTTGAAACCCCTTTTCTGCTTAAACCTAGTGTAAATAAAAATAGCAATGCATAGAAATACTGAACATTAATGTAAGTAATAACTTCTGTCAGAAGTAAAATAACAGAGAGAAACCCTCCTTACGTTTGGAATTTCATGTCATGAAGTTTGTGGACCTACTTTCTAGAAATTCATTTAAAGTGTCATGTCTATATGTTGATGATAGCATGATTAAACTCTGAAAAACCCAGATAAATTCAGGTACTTGCTTTAGTTAAAATGGTCCTTTTAACCAGTTAGTAATAAAAAAGCTAAAGGTAAAATGCAAACAGTGGGAAATTGGACAGTAGAACTGTGAGACGGGAGAAATGTTAATAATGGAAGATGGAGTTTAAAAAGGGATTAATATAAACAAATTTTAAAGAAAGAAATAAAGAGATGATATTGACAACAGTAAAGTTCAGCTCACCAGTAGGATTCTAACTTTGTTACAGGAACACTTCCCTCTGCCTCAGTTTTCTGGTGGATAGCCAAATGAGTTAGCTGAGCTCTCCAGTGGAATGGAACAGAGAATGACTCACAGAGGATTAAGTTCGTGTCTTGTCAATCACATAAGATTTGGATAATTGATTACATCGGATCAGGATTTGAAAGGAGCCCCGTAGAACTGGCAATGATTTGGGGGGCAGCAGTGAGAGTTGAAAACACTGAAACACTGAAAGGTGTTTCCAGACCCTGCTGTACCCCAGCTCAACATAGCTGGAAAGGTGACAGGTCAGAATGTTTGCTTGGCCAAAATAATATTCCAAATTTCACATGAAATGAATGGTTCTTATCTTGGATAGCTTATTTGGTTTGGATTGCACAAAGTTCCTTTTGGCACTCTTCGTGGAGCCTACAAATTGTAAGAGTCCTATTAGAGTATCATCTGTTGCCATTTGAAGGACTGTGTTTAAACACCAGACTGAGGGCTTTGTTAATTGTTTATCTACTCAAGAGCCTACCAGCTGGCAGACCTAAAGGCAGCACATTACACAGCTCACGTGTGACATCGTCCCGTAAAATATAACTACTAACGTGTTGCACCCTGAATAGAAAGAGAGCACCAAAATGCTCCAGAAAAGCTGAAATCTATCTAAATGACTCTTTCAAAGTAGAAAATAAATATGTGTACTAGCCTTGAGTGACAAGTTCATAGATCATGCTGGAAAAAAAGACATCAAAAATACGTATATACTACCAAAATATTAATTGTTACAACAAAGAATCTACAAGACCAATAATTCTGAAAACAAGTTAATTATATGCTGACTCCTTCAAATTGCAGTTGGTGATGGCAAGTAATAATTACACAAATTATTTTAAGTATATGTCTGCTAAAGCACACCAGCTGACTGCCCTGTGGCACTCAGAGCAAAATATTCCACAGGGCTAATGGATAGTTTCCCAGGAAATGAATGAAGAGCACAACAGAAGGGTGTTATTCTCCATTCCACCCTTGTTTTCTATTTAATTACAGAGTTTTTCCTCTACTGTGTTTTTCATATTGCTGAAACAGAGCAGGAATTTATTTTCATTGATATAAATATGGGCTTCTTTTAAAAACTAAATGGTTCTTTAATAAAAATGGTAACAAAAAGTAGAGTAATTTCTAGGAAATACATACAGCCAAATGCAGAAAATAAGTATTGGAGCAATATATTGAAACCGTGAGCCAATATTTTGTCACATAGAAAATTAGAGAGAATAAATAAATCAGTTTTCCTGAATGTGCAAAGTAGTAAAACTTACCCTGTCTTAAGCAGTTCGTAGCAGACTCAGAAACCAGATGAGACTTCAGAAGACCTGTAAAGGATTGCAAAAAACACACATCAAGACTAACATGACTGTAAAATAGTCCGCGATAGGAAGAGGCAAAACGGTATTATAGCTGTATGATCATATAATTGTGTACGTGACAGCCTAAAACATTAATGAAATACTGCCTATTTAGAAATGTCCTAAAGAACATGCTGAGAGAATGAATGCACTGTTAATAATGAGATATTTCAAAGATGATTCCTGGTAAAAGCAAATTTAACATAGCCCAAAGCAGTAAAATTAACAGGAGTAATGGAAGTGGTAGTGAAAAAAAATACTATATCTGGTCTTGCAATGCAAATAGTCAAATCCTCTTAAACAAATGGGAAGCTAGGTGGAAGAGATCTAAACAGGTCATTTCCTTTAACTTCATATGTTATAATGATGCTATGACTTAAAATATCTCAAGATCAGATACTTAGCAAAAAAAAAAAAAAAAAAATCAAAGATCAAAAGCAGCCAAAAAAAGCTGAGATCCTCCTCAAGGATGGAGGAAAAGAGAGCTATTGCCTTGTGGTTAAGAGAGACCAATAGTATTTATACTTAGCCAAAAATGAAGAAAATGAAACCATATCACATTAAGCAAAAAGACAGCGGAACATTACACAGGTATGTTTGCTTCTTTTATCAGTTAATAAACAGATAAACTAGAGAAAGTCAAAACTATAATATTAAAACTTTTAGTAGAGAATGATGGTAGTTGAATCAACCTGTAATTAATATGAACTTACTGATCTTAGTTATATTATTACTCAGTTAAGATGTAGCAGTTGACAGTCATTTTGGAATATTCATCACTTCACACGTCTCCTTTAAGTGCAGAGGAAAAGAAAACACAGTGTAGCATCTGTTTGTTTCACTGAGGTTTCTGCTAGACTGGTCTGATGTATCTCCTGCAAATAACGATCAGTGCATAGAAATCCATGGCCAGAATGGGTATTCATCTAAGTGACAGGACACTCTGCATGGAACTTCCCTGCTTCTATATGACTTTTTAAGCCTGTTTTGACTTCCTGGTTTCTCAGATCTCTTAAAGGAGAAAGAAGGATTTCTCAGCACTTCATAGAACAAGATAAGATGAAAATACAGTAACCAGCAATCAATTTTATTATTGGGTCTCTGTTACAACAGGCTCCAGAAAGCAGGGGCTGGTCCATACGGAACAGGGTATTCTGTGAACTACTGGTACTAGAAAAGCCAGATCACAAAGGAGTCAAAACATAATGAGAAATTTTGAATTGCAGTTTCACCTGTACATCTTGGTCGTGGTCTTTAAGACTGAATGAAGTCCTACAGCCCAGCCACTTGCAGCCACACCTGGGCAGCTATCCAGGTGTACAGATGGAAGTTTGATTTCGAAGCACTAATCTTAAATTCTCATGTTTTATGTAGGTATTTTTTTCAAGTTAGTCTCTCGTGATTCGCCTGATTCTTATGCAATACAATTTATAGATTTTATATTCACACCACGTAGAGCAAAAGCTTTGTAACTGCTCCTCTTATACTGACTCCATAAGAACAACAATGTACAGTAAGAATTCACTCTTCAGATATGATGACCTTGCCCCAGGCACTCAAAAGAGCACCGTATAGCCTATCCAGCAGCAGCCAACAGTCTTCCCTGAAGTCTATGCTATTGATCTTAAATCTGCGAAAAGTAAGCTCTTCATCAATTCTATCTAATGGTTCCTAATGCATTCCTAGAGAGACTGATGCCTTTTGAGTGTTCAGACTGGGACATATTGCAAAAAAAAAAAAAAAAAAAAAAAGTAATCAACATTTCAGAAAAAATCAGCCAAAACACCGTTTTGATAACACCTCTTGGTTTAAATAGTTTCATTTATTCTTTTATTGCTCCTATCTATCATGCACAGACGTGTGATAAGCAATTACAAAAGATCCTTTACAAAATTGCATTATGTTGTTATGATTTGTGCTATGTGTAACCCAAGGCATTTATATCCACAAAGTCAAATCATGTAAAACATGTGATGGTTGGAGAATAATACGATCTAGTCACACAACTATTTGACATATAAACACTTAGACAAAATTTTCAAGGTAATGTGAAGTATAATAGATACCTTCCTTTCCTTTAAATATATATAATTACATAAAGATATGTTTTTATATTTTTAATATTTATATATATATTTACATAAAGTTACATATATATAAATATAGATAGATATAAAATCCTTTAAGGCAAAGCCCTAGAAAATCAATTGTGAAAAATATGACAGTAGTAAACTACAGTAAAGTTACAGAGTAACTTCTTAACATTCCACATCATTACTGAACAACCTTTTTTTTTTTGAGAACTGGGAAATAATGCCATGATCTAGCTTTTTAAAACTGTACAAAAAATCCACTCAACTATAAAATTATACACGACATGACACACGATGTACAACACGAGATGTTTAAGTATCATAGAATCATCAAGACTGGAAAAGACCTCTGAAATGATCCAGTCCAACTGTCTACCTACCACCAATACTTCCTGCTAAACCATGTCCCTCAGTACATTATCTAAGCATTTCTTGAATACCGCACTAGGGTTGGCAACTCAATCACTTCACTGGGCAATCCATTCCAGTGCCTGACCACTTTTTCAGAGAAGAAATGTTTCCTAATATCCAATCTGAATCTCCCATGGTGCAACTGGCCACCACTCCTTCTAGTCCTATTGCTAGTTACATGGGAGATGGGAGAAGAGGGTGAAACCCACCTCATCACAACCTCCCTTTCAGGGAGTTGTAGAGTGCAATAAGGTCACTCCTAATCCTCCTCTTCTGCAGATTAAACAATCCCAGCTCCCTTGCCTCCTCCTAAGGCTTGTGCTCCAGACCACTCACCAGTTTTGTTGCCCTTCATGGAACACACTCCAGGGCCTCCATGTCTTTCTTGGCCTCCTCGGACACCTCGCCACACTGCGTGTTCATGCCAAGCAGAGCATCAACCAATATCCCTTAAGTCCATTTCCTCTACAGTGTCTCCCAGGCATGATGTTGGGCAGCCAGGCAGCAAAACAGCCACTCTCCACCATAAGACATGGATCCACAAAGGAGCATCAGCCCAGCTTGCAGCTGGAATGGTCAAATTGGACAACCCGAGAGACTTGCAATACTTAGTCTCACAAAGGAAAAGTGCTCATATCAAAACAGCCTGAAAAGTCTGGGAAGAATGACATGGTCTCCCATTAACCTGGCAGTCACAAAGCCACAAAGCTGGCTAGAATCTATGCAATCTGGGCAGCCTTCCTAACAGACCTGGTTTCCATCAAATATTTTGATGCAATCAGTATAATTTTGAGACATGTTTTGATATCATAGAATCTTCATTTTCCAGGGAAAGATGACATGATGGAAGTGAAATCTGCAAGTCCGCAAATGCAGGGTGAGAGAAAAAGAGCAAAAAACTGAAATTCATCTTACACTAGTCACAAAAAAAATCAACACAAGAAAGGGACAGAAGTATCACTGTGGACAGTAGTTCAGTGAAAATATTTCTCCAGCGTACACAGAGATTACAAAACAAGGAAACATTACAATAATCAAAGAGTGGGAATAAATAATATCAAAACCTCAGAATATTTCAATACATATTTAAATACTTAGCTAGCACCTCAAACACTGTTCTGTTCACTTCATCTAAGCAAGTTTATCGCAAAACTGATGGGGCACAGAGATTTGGAAAGACGTTCACACAGATATTAAGCGTTTGAAATTAATTACTACAGAAAGCAAAGAAAGCATAAGGAACTATGTTGAATGTTGACTTTCAAAGAGCATATTGATGTTGGGAAAAGTCATCTTCAACACCACTTATTAAATAAATGGTAGTAACCAGTGGCAGTTGAGTAACGAGCAACCTAAGCAAACACCACCAGAAGTTTGTTATCTTTCTATTTCCACCCTCTTCAGATGGAAAATTTTGGGACTGCTACGAGAGACATCTTTTAGATCTGGACCTCAAATCTAAAATTAAATCTAATCTTAAACAAACAAACAAACAAGAAAAAACATCACAAACAGCCACCAGATAGATGCATTTGGGAGTCAAAACTATTAGAGTTAGAGCGGAGTGTCAGAGATTTTCCAAAATCTCTAATATTGCTTCTTATTTGATTTATGCCATCTTTAAGTCTTTACATGAGCTACAGTTTCCTAAAGTCTGCTTCAATGAAAAGTCCCTAACAACCAGTCAGGTAACAAAAATTGCTTGGTTTCTTGAATGCAAGGTAAATGGGAAAATTCACATGTAATCTTAAATGCTCATCCAAATCCAATAAGTTATAAAAATAGAAAAGCTGATAAGAAACGAAACTGGCACTGGCCAGCTAAAGGAAGCCAAGATTGAATACTGACATTCACTACTACTGAAAAGGATAGTAAAAGCAGCCTTTTCAAACTTTAAGTCTGAAAGTTTTCCATTATACAGCCTATGGATTAAAGAAGATGCTCCACAATATTCTCAGAAGAACTCAGCGTGTATGAAAGCAGTAAAATAAGTAGTAAGATTTGTAAAATAACTTTGTGCCTAGAGACCAAGTATATCTTGAAATTTGACCTTCCATTTATATAGCAGAATTATGGGTCTTTGCTTCTGAAAATTTGTTCCTATTCATTTTGCTGAACACGTGAAAATTGGAATTTGAGATAGTTTGTCCTATCCCTTTTTTATTTTCTAAACTTACATTGGCATCAGTGCCAAAAACCCTCTAACATGACTATAATCTATACACCCGATTTCCTATTTCATTAAAAATATTTAAAAATACTATGACCTCTCTTCTTTCTTCAATGCTTGTAAACATTTTTGAAAGCTAGAGACAGTTGTAAGAGGCTAATGTGTTTAACACAGAAGAGTAACACCTTACACATGGGTAGAACAGCCAGCACCTGGCTGGTGTTAGGGCTAAGGGCAGGTGACAGGATGCCTGTGGTGCACCTAACCAAAATATATTGGAAAATATACTGGAAGTGCCATCAGAAATTGCTAAACATGACAGATTACAGGATGAGAAGCTGACAAAATTTACAGCTGGTGCCATGGGAATGGCAGAATTTCACTGGTGATTTAGGGAGTGTTGTGTGTGAAATGGCTACATTTCACAGGTAACTGAAAGAGAGCTGTGTACACTTTTGGGAACAAAATGTTACAAGGCAAAGAGCACCAGAATAACCATATAATACTGTATGAGGTCAAGGTTGGCTAAGTAATTTGGCTTCAGAAGCACAAATCTTGAGTATGTATGTAGCAAACAGACTACAGGATAAGTAATAGGGTATGCTGTTTATTTCAGAGACCAGGGCAGAGAAAGAGAGGAACTAGAGTTGCAAAAAAAATGTGCCAAGAAACAGAAAAAGCAGTGACAAGAAACACCAATGACATATTCAGTGATGCCCACTGAATCAGGATAATAATCTTACCCCCTTGTTTTGACCTTACCTTGTGGCCAGATCTGCTTCCATGGCCAGAAGGATCAGGAAGGTAGGTGGTTTTCCTTTGTGGACTGGGGAACGCCTGAGACAGAGCAGCTGAGTGTTCAAGTACTACGATGGCAGTAACTGTTCCAGGCCTGACAGCACCAGGGTATTTCTGAGTGTGATATACCCAGCTTGCTGGAATTCCCTAAGAGAACTGATGTGTTTGGTTTTTTTTTGTTTTTTTTTTTTTCCAAAAAGACGAAATACCTGTAAAGTGAGGGGTAAAAAAGTCTACTGTTGAAATCTGTAGTCTGTCCAATTCATATCTTCCTTAGACAAAAATTCTGTGAAGAGCAGTAATTATGCTACATGAAGGAAAACACATCATAGGAAATACTCCTCAGCTAGTGAACTTAGTCTACAGGTAAGGTGATAAGCAGAGACATAAAGCCCAAAGTGTCCCATGGGATACAACACTGGCATTTCCCAGATTTCTTTCTGACGTTTTTCTAATGGATGGAGGAAAGGGGTGGCCAGGGAGGGCCGTGGTGTATGTGTGTGCGTGGAGAGTAGAACAAAGTATCTAAACCCATCACTAGAAATAAATCCCTTTGATGCAACGATCACTGAACCAGACAGAAGCTTCAAGCAATAATGCAGGATCCAGTTACCTCCATGTGCTTACATGCAGTTTTTGGTGAAGGATTTGAGAAAATGAAACGCCCAACATGCTGCCAGTATTGGCTGGGGCAGCTGCACAGCACAGCAGGGAGGGCTGGCCTGGGCTGCCTGCCAGACATTTTCTCACTCCCCACAAGTTAGTGCAAGGAGAAAATAAGGTGAAAAGGTTTGTGTAAAATAGGGATATCACTTGAGAACTACAATCAGGAGCAAAATAGACTCAGGGAAAATTTACTTCCAACAAGCATAGATTGAGATGGTGAGAAACAAAAACAAAAATTAAAGCAACACCTCCCCAGACTCAACTTGCCTCCTTCGCTCCCATCTTCTTGAAATTCCTCCACCTCCCCAATGCAGGAAGGCAGTGTAACAGTCACTGCATAACAGTTTCTCTTCTCCTCCTCACACTCTTCTCCTGCTCCAGCACAGCCCTCCCTGGGCCACAGATCCTGCTAGGAGCACCTGCTGCTTCGTGGGCTCTCCACAGCCTATGGGGGCATCTCCGATCCTGTGGTAACAGGGCTGTTTCTCACACTTTTTACCTCACTCTGCATTGCCTGACCAGCATCTTTGCTCTTTTTCCTTAATACACTTTCACAGAAGTGCCACCAGCTGGGCTGCAGGGCAGCTGGGGGCAGCTGCAGAACTGGCCGGAACCAACCAGAACCCACCGGAACCTTCCGTGCTCTCACAAAGACTGCCCCCGCGTTACCTGCTGCAAGCACCTGAACACCCACACACTGTAGCTATTTTCCTTCATGCAAACTGAGCCATAAAGTATTTACATAGGAACAGTAAAATAGTTGGTTTTGTGGTATGTGCAGACATCCCCTGACATGTGACAATAGGACTGGTCTGTCAGTTCCAATGCACAAAAGGATCAAGAGTGAGACCTTGCCAGAGACTTAAGTGAAGCTTCATTAGCATAAAAACTCTTTACCTCATAAGCTGCCACGCGTTAAACCATTTGCTCTTGAACCGTTCGCTAGTTACCACCTTTAAGATGAAGGATTTCTGATTTTGTTTCTAAGTAATGAAGTACTGACTGCTACCATCATCCTGTCAGTTTCTGTACATGACCGGGGCTGCCCTCCTTGACACTGTTCAATTAACCTTTCATCAAAGTATGCAATCAGAGCAGACACACAGGAATACACATTATAAATGGCTCTCATGTATGCTCACTCAGCTGTTGTAGAAGTAATAGGCAGACCTCCTGTACTAAGGGCTAATATAAGGACTTTGGTTTTTATTCTTTTCTCTGTGCTTTAAACCATCTTTATAATAACATTCATTATGCCCTCTCAGCTCCGGCAATTCCTCTTCAATCAAAACAAGTGACCGTAAGGAAAGCATTAGTGTTTCATGCAACAGACAACAGACACCTTTGTTGCTATTGCTTCAAAGAAAACCCTGAAAATGATCCTTCAGTTAACACAAATAAAAAAATATTTATATTACTCTCTTACCACATAATGAATGCTTACTAACTACTTCCATCACAGAGCATGCAGCTAAACAGAGAATCAGCTTACACATGGATTTCTAAGTATTAATGAAACTAGATTTATCCACTGTGAAGATAAATACTGTACATTTTACATTAAAAAAATTCAAACCTACTAATAATTGTGGCTTTCAGGATCTTTATAACTTATTAACTATGAAAGAAAAGACTCTGTTCAAGCTACGTTTGCCACTCCTTCCACTTATCATTTTTTTTTTTTTGTCAGAGTTCAAAGAGGAATGGGGAGATAGTCCTGGCTGGCTTCAAGGATATTTGAAGGTCCACTTCCTTACTTCTTAAGAGCAATGTCAGAGATTAAGCCACTGAGTCACAACAGTGCATGCTTGGAGCTAGAAAAAAATCATTCGTTATGAGAATTACATGAGAATGAGCATTAATAGTCTTATTATATCTAAAACCATCCACACCCTGAATTTGGAGAAGCATCAACGTTTTTCCTATTGAAAACACCATACCTTCTTTTACTACCAAAAATAACTACCCCTGCACAACAGCAAACGCTATAATCTAGAAAGCTTCACTGATATCCTAACAACACAGAAAACAGCAAATTCTATTACTGAGATTGCTTAATACATTAAGAATATCGTTTGATGCAGTAGACTAAGACAACTATCCCAGTCATGAGCCTCCTCATTTATCTGTGCTCTAAACAATATTAAGTTCATCATTCCCTGTCTTTAGACAGTATTTAGACCGATAGGGATAACAAAGGAATTTTGCAAAGCTAGGTCTACTAGTATCAACTGCTACCAGTTTCCTAGTTAGATGATATTGATCTTTGAGTCTGAAAAGCTATATTGACTATTTTCTTCTAAAGGTATTATCTACACTTAAATTTCTTAAATATCAGCACATAACAATTACTTGTCCTTATTATACCAGTGCACATCTGCATTTAAGAGCTTATAGTAAAGTTATCTTACCACTCTTCTATAGAACAAATGGCTATTCTTTACTGAATTTTACAGGCAGGGAAATAAAGCAAAGAGTGTGGAGGCTTATGCGTTCATGATCGTACGTCTAACGGAAACCTGCCTTAATAACTGTTATCTCAGATGACATCATAGTCAGAGTATTTATACAATTGTCTTTGAAACTGCTATTCCATTACTACTGTGTAAACCCCTGCAAAAAAAAAAAAAAAAAAATCACAAAAAGCTTAATGATTACATAAGAAAGTTCCGAAAAATCACTGTCTTCATTCTTGTCCATTCTATTTCACAAAACTAGACACAAACAATGCAGAAAACTCTGTTCTCAAAGGGAATTATCAGTGTTGGAGAATCCTGTTGGCTGTTGACATGATTTAGCAAAAAAAAAAAAAAAAAAAAAAAACACCTCTCAGAAGAGCCCGCAAAAGTCTTTTCCCAAAGGAGTTACATTCAACAAGAAAAACAAAAAGCAGAGTCCTAGTGACTCAACTGAGACTGCGCTAATTAATGCCAGTCTTCCAGTGGCCTGCAGGAACCACTGCAGACAAGAATGGCAGAGAGTTTCAATTACACAGACCAGTAACATCTGAACACATAATCCACATTCAGACCAAAGAGCAAAGTCATCACAGACAATCTAACACTAGAAACCCCCACTGATTAGCTCAGCAAATTAAACTGACAGTGCAACAATAAATCAAGATTACATTTTTCTCCCTCCATCTATATTCATGGGTATTGCATCACTGAATTAACTTCTAATAAAACCACCTTTATACATATGGTTAAGGCTAGCCCATTTTATCTCTCAATCCACTTTATTCAAGAGTGAGAATGCTTGAGTAAATTGGGCTAAGCTTTTAAAATGTGTCAAAATACTAGGATCCTAAAGAACTCATAATTTCTAGTCCTTCATAATGCATCGCTACATGGAGCGCTCCACCACTGCAGCCAGTATCAAATGTAAATTTCAAGTGGTTACTTACTGCTGTTTCTTCTCTCTCGTATTATATATCAGATAATATTTGTCATCACTCCTAAAATTAGAAATTAACTGTATACCTTTATTGTAGTATATGATTTTCAGTTCTAACAAGGCTTTGTCCAATCTCCAGAGTTTTTCAAACATGATTTGTATTACGTGATTACATACAACATTTGCAGGTGTGAGCAGAAGAAATATGTTAGATCTCAAGAATTTTCAAGGACAGAGAGCATCTAAACAGACAAGAGAGACCATTAATTAATTTGTATCTCTCATCGTGGCTCCCTTCCTCCCCAGAAAAACAAACAGATGATGTAAGTTTAGACATTTGATGCAGAACTATCAACATCAGGAAGTAAACCAAAGAAACAGCCAATCTTGAAAAAACTACTTTTTTTTTTTTTTTAATATATATATATATATTGCTGCATAAAAGAATCACTGGTTAAAGAAAGCAAAGATACCCAAGGGCAAAGAGGAGCTTTGGATCAGCAGAGCCTGACAGATGCACATAGCTATAAAGATTTTTATAAATCTCAAGAGAGTGATGTAAGTATTACCTCACTCTGGGGCTATCAAGGGACACAGTTTTAACATTAATAATCAGTTACTTATACCAAAGATGTTTAGAGTACTTATGTTTACCAATCCATTCTTTCCAGCAAATTTCTGACTAGGGAATAGCAAATGCTACTCTTAGATCAGATATAGGGTAGTTTTGACATGAGGAAAATCACAAAGTCACTTTCTGTCTGGAACACTTTATGAAAATACTTACAGTTTTAATCTCAGAATGTCAGTTCAACTTTTCTTTCATTGCGTAAAGGAAATGCTTACTAAAAAGAGAAAAAGGTTTGCCTTAGTGTAAGAGAGATGGTCACAGATTGTAACAAAATATCTTGCCTAAGAAATAGTAATAATAAATAATAGTAATAATTTTGTTAGAACGGGGAAAAAACAGCTTCTGAGTACACAAACATTTAATGAGCAGAACTGACTTGATACTCTGAATTAAGTAAAGTAAAACATTGATGAATCTGTCTAACCTTTAGCACATTTTCAAAAAAATCATCATTTTCCTCTGGTATATTTCAATTCTGTCAGATCAACACCAGCTGGCAGAGAACTATCCCATCTATCAGGAAATCCTTGTGCCATTATTTCTTAAATGCCATAACACAGCTGTGTAAATGATGCTAACGTATTTTGAATCGGGCCTCATAAGTGTCCTGTAACTGGTTAGTCTTTAATGATTTCTCATCTGTTAATCATACCATTTTGTATCATAACGGTGAATATATTCAAATTCTTCAACTAATTTCATGGTTAAAATATAAAACCAAAATAATTATTCACACAGAAGTTTTTCTAACTACAAAGAAAATAAACATCTATGTCAAGAAAATGGGACAAATTCCATGCAAGAGAGCCAGAGAAAATCCCAAAAGTAACTCAAAAACTTTATATGAAAACAGTAAGTCTTAAATCATAGGCTGCAGTTGAAACAAACTTTGTCTTTTATACGTAACTTTTTCAAGTCTTTGTTAATTGAATTGTTACCTTGATGCAATGTAGTAGCACTACAATACTACGTTTCAGATGAAGGACACTGCAAATTCTGAACTCCAAGAAAACTCCACTACTTCCTCATATCAAGTGATCAGCATGGGAAAACAGAACTACTAATGCCAATTAAAATAGTCTGTAGTGCAGATTGATCACTCATATCAGCTGACAGTAGCCAGAAATTCACGTTTACCAAAAGTAGAACGAGTCCCCAGGCACAGTAGGGAACCTACTGGCATTGCTGATATTTTTAGCTATAAGAATTTTAATTAGAAAGTGGTGCCTTTACCACAAATATTTAGAAACATTGCAGCAGAGCTGATTTCTTTCTTAAAAATAAACACATTCTAGCTATTTGCATTCATCCTCAAAGATTAACTGCTCCACTTTTATTTTTGTATCCAAATTCTCAAATGTCTAGGAAAAAAAGTAAAGTTAACTACTGTTGAAGTTAAAATTTTTATTTCATTTCCATGTTGTTCCTAATAAAAGGTCTCCCAGTGGATTGCATTTAAACTGAGTTTTGTTCCTCAGCCTCATCTACTACTACTGCATTAACTAAGATTAACACAGAATTTCTTCCCTTTCGTTTTCTATAGCTTGAATAGATGTAGATGTAATAAAATACTACATCACTGTGAAAAAAATTGATTTATTTTTTATAGCCCCAACATACAAATGTACTTATAGCCTATTGGAGTATTAAAAATTTAAAAAAAAAAAAATCAATATATACATGAAAGCCAATATCACGAGTACAAATTCAATCTATAAAATACATTTTTATCTTTGCATGGTATTTTATTTTCTATTTTTTAAGCATTTTCACAGTGACTGCAGATCATTGATAAAAATGAACATCAATTCACAGCTTCTACATTCTAAATGAAAGAAGGTCTCCTGCTATTTCCCTAGATGGCTAATAAATGGTTCTGTTGGTCTGCCACGGTTTGAGAAGAAATATTCAACTATGTATTTTCACAAGTTTAAAGGCATGCAGAACTTATCCATCACAGCTCAGACGCAGGATTGGCCTGCTCTAAAATATAGGAAAGGCACATTCTTCCTCTGTAAAAATTAGTGAAGGATAACAGTTTTCAGGAGATTTTAGGCCAACCAACCTGAGCTTTTGAAAAATGTTTAAGGGCTTGAACTGCGAATGGTAACTTGCTAAAAGGTCTGATTTTATATGCTCTGCTAACTAATTCATGAAGCACCACTAGCACCTGTATGGCCAGTAGATTGTTTTGAGAAAGCTGCAACTTTGGGTTCCACCAGTTCTGTTTTAATGCCTGATGTTAGTCATGACTGTGACGCCCCCCCTCCCAAGGCATAATCCCCTTCTGCCACATTGCCTGGCATGTACGTCTAGTCATCTGATAATATAAAAGAATCTGAGATCATATTTCAATTTCCATATTTGAATGATGACCTGATGAAAAATAGACATCTATTATTCTCTGAAATCTGTTCAGTAGTGATAACCTTGTGAAAAGAGTACTGGTGATACTAGAAATGTTTAGGAGATAAAGACACGTCATTGCTTTTTCTTATTCTAGACTCTTAAATTTTAGATAGATAGTGGTAGGATTATCCTATCTTAAATTTCATATTATTTCTCCTTATCAATAACATTTCATCTTCATAAGAAAGACTCATTGAAGCATACCATCTAACCCCATCTTCAAAATTTCAATTCTGAAATTTTAAGATTGGGATTATCAATATAGCTTTCCTTTGAAATGAGTTTGTGCTGTGGCACATTTTACCCTAAAATAATTACAAGATTTAAAAATGTCTAAAAATACTTAGCAAGATGCTGCTTAAGACTGAGTTAAAACTAAATCCATCTGGAAATTGCCAAGTTCTAAAGCTTGAGATATGTCAGAGCATTAAACAGCTTGCTGAAAAAAATGCAGTATATTTTCATTAAATACATGCTTTTATTAAATACATGCCTTCATTTCACTAGGAAAAGAATTATTAAAGATTTCACTTTTTTTTTCTAAATGAAGCATTCACAAAATATTTAAGAAATGCAATCATAGAGCAAAATGAGGAAAAGAAAAGATACAGGATTGCCCCTCTACTAACAGCACTAAACTCCCAATTTTTTTTTTATTCTGCTCTTTCTCCTCCTTCCTGTGGCTGGGAGATCAAGCATGCCTGAAGCAGGAGATCATGCTCATTGCTTTCCTTGCTCTGTAATCTGAGTGCCTGTGCACAAATAACATACCACCAGAAACATGCTCCATTTTGATTTAACCAACAGCAATAACATTTTCTGTTCTTTTATCGCAGGGATTGGGAGCATTTGTCTCCCAAAGAGGATCATACCTGCCACATTAGGAGGCGAGAGGTCAAGGGCAGATTAAAAAAGGGAAGAACGAACGAGCCTGTGAATACATCCTCAATTATTTTCAAGATCAAAAGCAACATTTTGAAAATAGCATTCAGATCAAGGGAGTGAGTACTTTTGTGTAAGGATACATAGCAGACAAGAATTGCAAGCCACTGCTAAGGGATTCCGTTTGTGGAACCTCAACATAGGGATTTACAGAATCAGGTTGAATAATACAAGACTGCAGTTAGAAATACTAGCACATAGGCAGCTTGTACAATTATTTTGGCCTTTTTCCCTAGTTTGCCACAGTTTATGAGTTTTGTGTTTGTTGGTTTGTTACTTTGTTTTTAGACTTTTTTTCCCCAGTCATTTACAATTTGTTATTGATTTTTACTCCATGCCATCTGCACATATCTTTCAGTCTCTTACATGTACTATAGTCATGCAGTCACTAGCAAGCTAGGAGTTGTCTTCAGCACTGACAAACGCTATGGGGTATTGGTGAGATCTAAAAGAGCATTAAGGACAAAAACTTTCACTATTAAGACAACGACAAAGAATAAAAAATCAAGAGTTCACCAGCACAGCACACCAAAACCAAAGTCATGCCCAGATTTTAACTCAGAATATTGCCCTTTTGCACTGTATAGGTTAAAATGCAAGGTTATCTACAACATCTGCATAAAAACTCCCTGTCACAAAACACGACTAATTACAACAGTGTCCTGAATTAGCCAAGAGTCCTAGCCTTCCCCCCTGACAGGACCGACACACATTATATGCAGGGTCACATTACTGTCGCATCGCTGATATACATCTGTTAAGATCAGTAAAACTGTGGCCACAAACTGCATCAAAGGTGGAGACTGGTTTTGCAATCAAAACCAACTCCACAACAGCTCTTCTCCAGGAGAAGAGTAAAAAATTCTCCAGTAAAGTAAAAATTTTGGTGCTTCATTAGGCACCTCAAGGAAGAGAATTGCTAAGGAAGTTATTGCATTGTCTATAGTTTTCAACTGAATCAGGTGGGCATAATGCAAAAAAATCCAATGCAGAAGGAGGAGCATACAGTGTATTACTTTAAAACCTGTAGGCTCCTGCTAATCATGCCAGACTACTGCTCATAACTTAAATTATTCATTGAGGAAGAATAAAAGTTTAATCAATAAAACCAGGGTCAAGTGACCCATACTAGAGGTTCTGAAAAAGATGCCTTGAAAGTCAGCTGTAAAATACTGTGTGTTTTGAATGAAACATTAATATCTTCTCATGTTCCTATATTCATTAATAATAATAAACCACAACCATGCCTGACCTTTGCCTTCACAGTTTTGAAAGGGAGTTTATGAAAATCATCAGCATTATCAGAGTTCTTTACCACTACTTCAATACTTATGGTACAATTCAAGAATACTTAAGGTTACAAAGATAGCTCTTGATCTTCCTGTGGAGCTATTTGTAAAACATCAGCTATAAGAGAAAAGCCTCAGAAGAGAGTAAAAATGGTCACCACTGCTTAGTTTTTGTCTTCTGTATCAATATGTAGGTGATACAGTGCCAAACTGCAATACATATTGAAGCTATACTCTTTCATAATTGACAGGGCCATAGGCAGGTGTTAAGTTATTCTGTGTTGCTGTAATTATAGTGCAGACCAATCACTCTCCAAGTCTGCAAGAAAAGCTGGCAGTTAAAGTCGCCACATACAGCAATCATAACTGCACTGACAGGCTGCTGTCAAGCAGGCAGGGCATTCTGGAGATAGATAGCAGAAATGCCAAATCTAAGACAAACATTCCCTGAATATGTAATAAATCATATTAGCTGTCAAGTGCTTCTCCTTGGTTTATTGATTGTGGTTAAAATAAACTAATTAGAATCATAATGATGATGCAATGAAACAGGAAACAAGGACGTGAGTTATGCAACATGAAATAGTTTTTAGCAGTCAAGCAGCAGATCAAGTCTAAGCTTCTTCACTTGCTAGCAAATTAGTGTGGAGTGAGTACAGAAACTGCGTGAGGTTATGGAAGTATCAAACAGCAGCATGGCTATCTGAGATACTGCATGCAGATGGGGCCCATTCTGGGAGCTGCAACAGCTATTTCAAGTTTAAGGATGCTCATTCCCCCACTGTCCTGCCTAACCTCCATTGGCACGGCAGAGGCAGGAGGTATGGACATGCTCACAGCCTCTCCACCTCCCACAGACAAGGCGCCAGCATTGAGCATGACCTATAACCAGAGAACAAGCAGGGTAGTCCTCTGCAACAAGAGGAACTTGCAAGAATCACACAGTGCTTTGCAACAGAGGTTTTGCTACCAGTACTTGACTGACTGGATATATCTATGTACATACAATCAAGTTAAATAAGACTTGAATCATAAATCTTGGAAAAGACCTCTATGATCTCATCCAACCATCTACTCATCACCAATATGCCCACTAAACCATGTCCCTAAGTGCTACATCTACATTTTTCTTGTAAACCTCTAGGGATGGTCACTCCATCACTTCCCTGGGAGGCCTGTTCCAAACACACCAGTTATACAGTCAGATGTACTGAAGCTTGTCCCTTCTCATCTCAAAAACCAATTCATTTATATCTTACTGTTTTGTAACTTCATCTATCTGTCCATCCACAGCAACTTGGTCACAAATGATATTCTCCAGGGGCCAGTGTTGGGGCCAATCCTGTTTAATATCTTTAGTCAATAAAAATGTGTTTTGGATGAGGGAACTGAAAGCACCCTCAGTACATCTGCAGACAACACCAACCTGGGGAGGAAGTGTTGATCTGCCTGAGGGTAGGAAGGCCCTACAGAAGGACCTGGACAGGTTGGATTCATGGGCTGAGACCAATGGGATGAAGTTCAACACATTGGTCCTGCACATTGGTCACAACCACAGGCAATGCTGCAGCTTTAGGGCAGAGTGGCTGGAAAGCTGCATGGGGAAAAAGGGTCTGGGACTGTTGGTTGACACTCTACTGAACAGGAGGCAGCAGTGTGCCCACGTGGTGAATGGCATACTGGCTTACATCAGAAATAGTGTAGCCAGCGGGACCAGAGATCATCCTTCTGTACTCAGCTTGGGTAAGGACACAACTCAGTTACTCTGTTCGATTTGGGGTCCCTGACTACCAGAAAGACATTGAGGTCCTGGAGTGCATAAAGAGAAGGGCAACAAAGCTGGCAAAGGGTCTGGAACACAAGTCCTATGAAAAACAGGTGACAGAACTGGGACTGTTCAGTCTGGAGAAGAGAAGGCTAAAGTGAAATCTTATCACACTTTACAACTACCTGAAAGAAGGTGGAAACTGGCCTCCCAGTAACAACAATAGGACTAAAGGTAATGACCTCAGGTGGCATCAGGAAAGGTTCAGATTGGCTATAAGGAAAAATTTATTATCTAAGAGAATGATGAGGCACTGGAACAGGCTGCCTGGTTGAGTCACTATCCGTGAAAGTGTTTAAGAAAAAGTTAGATAAGTAGTACTTAGGGGCAGTTTACTAGGCAGTATTGCTGATAGGTGGACAGTTGGACTGGATGAGCTCAGAGGCCTTTTCTAACCTTAATGATTCTATGATGTAACACTTCCCCATGTCAATTTGTCCAGAGGACAATACATAGTGAGAAAACCAAATACACTGGGAATACCATGGTAAGTTTAGATAGACATTCAGAACTCCTGAGATTACTCCTAAGAACAGCTAACCCTTTTGAATTGCTAGCACTCAGATATTTTCAGTCCCCTGACATGAATATTCAAGATGCATAAAACACATATATCTCAGTGGCAAGTAGAACAGAACAAGAGAATAACTTGAATCTGGAAACAGGTGTGATGCAGCAGCCATACAAATTTTACATTTAATAGAATCTGTATTTTGCTGTGAATCAGTGACTCAATATTACATCTTCATCTGCTTCTCATGCCAATTTTACACTGACTTAACTCTATTAACTTATCCCTTACCTTTAAATAGCTTATTTCAGATTCACATTAAAGTAGATGAGACAGAAATCAGTCCTTTCTAGGGTTGCATCCTAATATATTGTTGATGCTGTCATCAACAACTTCGAATAAATAGTTTATTATTTTATTTAACATGACACTTCATTTTATTTACTAGAAGTAGAATATGAAAAATATCCAGACGAACACTCAAATTTACCAAATCATTTTAGAAGATCAGTATTGAATTTAATCTGTGCTAAATGTACATGCAGGGGAATGGTAATATCAATGTTAATCCATTCACAGTTTTTGTTATGCGACTGCACAAAAAAATTCATGTATGCTAATTTTCTGCAACTATAATTGCCTGCTCTTAAAAGGTCATGGAATTTAATCTCCCGTTTCTCTAACTTGGTTTCATTGCATGAATGAAGGAAACAAGACTTAGTGATTTTACGTTCTTGACCAAAATATTTATCTGCCTTTGGGACAGAAGATTCTACTTGCCATCCACATTTAGATACCCTGAAAAGATGGTGATTAGTTGAGTGATTAATGCTAACCGCCACTTATCTATGTAGCTAAGTTGGATCCAAGTAGCTACGGGAATAAATCTGTAGTTGAACTGCCTGGGCCCAATTTAACTATGATATAATTCACAGCAGAGTAGAAGATGGCTGCAAGTAAAGAAACAGGTGTGCTGTGAAATGAAGATGTTGGTAGTATTTTAAATAACTTGTTTAGGGATTAGGTGTGAACTTCAGTGGTTTAATTCTGAGTCTAAAAGGAGTACAAGTAACCCTACCTGAATAAAGTACAGAAAGTAGCCAAAAATCTTCATCAAAGAATGCCTTTGCTGTGCTTTCTATTCACTCCTGATCACAGCTTCTCTGGAATACAGCATACATACATGACTCCATCTTCACCCTTTGTCTCTTTCTCCACAAGCCTTCATAGCATAGCATGTGCTATGTATACAGTTTATGTGTCCCACACTAAAAGGCTAGATTGCCTTCATGTGTCAGAAGGAGAATAAAGGAGTTTCCTGTGTAAATTTGATTTATCACTGGGAACACTGGTACTGGTGGTAATCTTCATGTCTCTGTGGTGATAGTTCAACTGACATAAGGACAATGTGTGGCAAAGGTAATGAGATTAATTAACTCCAAGAAAAATAAACCCAAATGAGATAAACATGGTTTTATCTCTATTGAAGTTTGCTCATTTACTATCAAGATCATAAAATGAACTGTTCTGCACACGATAGGAAACAGCTCCCTAGAAATACTCTTCACGATTTCATAATGGCATAGCTAGACATTTAACACACACACACAAAAAATCTATTTAGTGTGTATACCTTATTAGACAATTTTTTTTTTAACAAAAATCTACACTTCAACCTTCATCTATAATATGGAAGAATTAAGAAATGATTAAAAATAAAATATCGACATGCCTGTCTAGAATTTAAAAGGTATATTTTTCAATTGTATGCTTTTCTATTGTAATTGTAGACTTTGTATTAGATAACAGATTTGTAGATTGCAAAGATGAGGTCAGTGAAGCTACGCTTGCTTTCACCTATCAAATAGGTCAAGATGAACACAAAGACAGCACTCCATAAGCAATTGAAATGAATTTTAAACCTACAAGCTGAGTTGTGGTTCACTGGTTCCCCCCAGCCCCAAACATAAGAAATTCCATAGGCAAGCATTCAACTAATAGATTTCAATGAGCAGATCAACTCCTGAGAAAACAAAACAAAACCTTGACAAGTCCAAAACCTTCCAATCTATTTAGGAAATAAATTGATCAAAATATATAAGATACTTTATGTAATGTAATTTTTTTTTTTTTTTTTTGCTGTTTTTTGTTTGTTTGTTTTCTTTTAAGTTACATTATTTCATAGAAGTGGAAAGCTGAGAAACTTGCTACTTTCTTTCCTTCTCTCTCTTTCCTTCATACAGGCATCACTTTTTCTGATAGTAATGGGAATGACAACACTATGCATTTCTAATAAAAGAATGAATCTTTTTCAGATTGTACACCAGCTGCTGAGCAATTCTAGAAAGTTTCGTTTCAGATTGTGTGTGCAATATTGAACACAATCTGTAGCCTTTTTTGCATAAGTGTCCTTTAAAGAGAATGAAATTGCATTTTCAAAGAGACATCAGGAAGATTTCCTCCATCTCTTAAAGTATCTTCAGTTAGTTATTGAAGTGGACTAGAACAGTAGTATTACAGTCTCATTAAACTCAGTATATTCTAATGTAATGCTTTGTTTTGCTCAGCAACTTTACTTTTAAGCTTTATTTGTTAAATTGAAATGATATAATTCCCCATTTATTACTTACAGTTAGGAGGACAATATCGCTTAAAATATCACTTAAAAAAAATATCAGAGAAGCTCAGAAATTCTGGTTGAAGACTGAAGACTGGATGCTACAAGAAACATAATTATTATGCCAACACCAAACAAAAGAAAACCACCACCACAAGAAAAAAACAATCCAAAGACACATAAATATCAACAAAAAAATCCCATGTCCTTAAGGTACACTTAAAAGTGCAATTACTACACAAGTTAACTGTTTCTTTTTTTAAAAAAAATTTCTCTGCAGATTTTCTTTACCTGCATAGAAGATGTCAGAAATCAAAGGCAAGTTGATATAGATACTGTTTTCAATTCCTATTGACCTTTATTTCCATTTGTTGCATGATAAAGCTAGTGTGTAATTCTTTGTTTTTATTTTGGATAATTCTTTGTATTTATTTTGTTAAGTGTTGATATTAATAAATTGGAGGGTGAATGGATTTCCTTCCAAATCAATCAGTTATCTTCTCTTGCCCTTTCCCCTTTTCTATTTCTTCCTTCCACTTTTTTTTTTCCTCCATATTTAACATGCTATTAAGAAGAATTTTTAAAAAATTCAATGATGTTATCTTATCCACATCATTTTATTTTCCTCTCGTTACGTAGAAAACAGCTATGTTAAAAATAAGAAATATTCATCAATGTATGAAAAGAAAATCTGACACTAGCTGGCAATAGCCATGCTCTAAGATGGTTCTTAAGCCTCAAGTGTTTTGCTTGCCAGCTACATATTCCAAATAAACACAGACATTCCCCACATTCAGAATCACTATGAAGCAGATCAGCTGGCTCCAAAGACATTCTGCTTCCAAGAACAGTGGTATAGAAGGAAGAGTAAACATTAAAGAAAGTAAAGTACAAACAGCAGCACAGCAGTGAAGACTTTTCCCAGGGATTCTACTACAATATATTTCAAAGCGTTTCAACTATAAATCTATGGTGCATGAGCTCTTTGAGAGCATAAGCTCTCAAATTCCATTCCCAATACATACACAGCACCCAGACTATATTTATTCAGGCACAAACATTTCCAATTGAAAAAAGTATGTAGCAATTTGAGAAGATGCACAGTGTAACTGATAACTTCACTATTATCACGTAGTGAGAACTCAACAAAAGAATCCTGCATCACAACAAAGCTTTCCCCCTCCATTTCAGCAATTATAAAAGTTCCTGAAAGAGAAGCTAAGTCAATGGACAAAAATATATCCTTGTCCCTAACTCAAATTCCTATCTCCCTACAAAAATACACATAGCGTGAAAATTTCAGACGTATACATTCAAACCACTGTAGGGGCAAATATTTGGTCTAGAGTCTTTCAGCAGCTCCTTAGAGCACGTTAGTGATTATTAGTATCTTTTCTTTCTTTTTAGTCGTTTTAATTGTTGCTTTTATTGGTGGTGTTGGCTTGGTTTTCTTTTGCTTTAATGAACGGCCATCCCCTATCAGGAGATCTGAAATACACTACTTGTGACTACAAAGCAGCACTCCCTCCTCCCCCAAAAGATGGGGCAGTGAGTAAGAAAGACAGACTACTTTCCTAGTTTACCCTAATTATCAGAATACAATACGATGAAGCATGACTTTTCCTATAATCTTGAAAAACATATTGTTCTACACTATTTAAGAATGGAAAGAAACATTAGATTGCCGCAAATGAGAAGACATGGCATTTTCATTCAGCCACGGAAACGTTGCATGACCAGAAACATACGTTCTGAAAGAAGCAAGGTAATACGAATACTATGTTGCAATATGCCCATATGCAATACAGCATAAAATGAGTTACTATGGTGACTTCTGAAATGGCAGACTTCTTTTCCACCAAATAAAAAAATATCAGAGCATGATCAGCTAAACACGATCCAACCCCGACTACTTTAGGTTTCATTCCTTTCTCACAGACGCCATTAGGATAGAGAACTTCTGACTCAGGAGGTTTTTCTTAAGTCACTTACTCTGTAGCATGTAAACAAGTAAAATTTACCAAAGAAAGCTGGACTTAAAAATCACGAAAGCAGTCCCTCTATCCAGAAAAAGCTGCAGTTGGGCAAACTTTGCTGATTAAAACACTTCCTCAGGAACATGTCTTGCAGTATGTTCAGAGTACTTCCGTGAAATCATCAAATAAGCTACAAAGGAAAGCGAGATTGTTCCTAATGGTTGAGGAAGCAGCTGTGTGAATTTCTTAAAAATAGCACAAAATCGAAATACTCACATATCCCACTGCCTCAGCTAAGGAAGAAAGCAAAGATTTGTTCTGAGCTTAGAGAAAAGACAATAGAAACACATAAAAATAATTTCCATTTTCTCATTACGCAGTCTTTTTTTGTATTGTCTGGATAGCTACCATTTCTTTTTAAAGATCAGCTGTGGCAGGGAAGGAAATAAACTAAAATAACTTTTAAAAAATTAATACTATTCAAAAACTATACTATGCTAAAACAGCCAACTGTGCTTAAAACCTTCTCTCAGATCACTAATTCACTAAGGTTGCTTTTATTACATGGTGCTACAAAAATTAGACGTTTTTGAAGCTACTTGCAAGGAGTAAAGATAAACGTGGCTACAAGGAAATAGTACAGGAAGGAAAACAAGAAAGAAGTAAAGACAGTAAACAGTACCCAGTATACACTTGAATGTATTCACATATAGCAGATATGCATATATGTATAACTAGTAGACATAAAATGCGATTAGAGATGAGCGAACAACCCACATCTCCCAGCAAATATTTTCTTGTTTTACTCTTCAGCAATTTAATGAAACAAACAAAAAAACCACTACAGTCAAAAGCAGGACAAACAAAACTAATCAACCTCTCTAGCTGTTTTCTGATTAATGCCTTTAGTTTCATCTTTAAGATGATCATAAAAATACTTTAAATATCTTTTTTGTTCAGCTTATGAGTTTCCATACGTTCTTAGTTCTTCTGATCCATCTTTCTCAAAATAAATAGTTAGAGGGGCTGAATCTGTACAAAGCCTAAGATGATTTTTGCAGACTTTTTTTTGAGCTCTTTCTCACTCATCTGCAAGTACCCCAGAACACACGGGTCCAGAAGCCACAATCATTTGGTGCATTACTACATTTTTCACAGCAAAATTGACCAGGACTCATACACATGAAAATGATCTTTCACAGCTCTACAATCTGTAGCCTTGATGGCTTAGGACATAAGTGGAATGTCAAGTCACCCGTCAGAACAATGCAGAATTTCATCTGCACAAGATCTGAAATTTCTGCACTTGATATTGATCAGTGAAATATCTTGCTTTATCTTGTACAGACATACACAAGACATTTTCTGATATTTTAATTGATATGCACAATAGAGGGCAGTTATTCCTATGATTTTTTTTAAGAGAATTATCAGAGAATGTGATGCCTCATTTGCTGGATAATAAACGTTCCATCACAGTAATAACTGCAGGGAAGTGTATGCTTCTGAAATACTTTTATAGCTGGAGAAATGGATTAGAGAGATTACCATTTCATCAAAGTGGCAGAACAGAAGAGAGGAAATATGGAAGGAAATTATTGTATAATTTCTGTAGAGTTGCTTTTTGTCAGACCCCACTGGCATCAATCAAACCATATCTTTTCTTCTGATGCAATCACATCAAAAAATGTGATGTTTCTCTTTAATATGCATGTTTCAGAATCAAAGAAGAGAAAGTGTAGAAGGAAGTTGATGTTCTTTTTAGTTTACTATCACCTTGATAAGAAAGGTGTAGACAATACTGTAATTTCAATATCAGATTACAAGCAAGTAGTGGGTGATTTCTTTATCTTCATTAAACTTTCCACAGCAAATTATTAAGCTAATGGTTAAAGATACATGGTCCTTCATGGTATATATAAGAATATATGTACATGGTCTATAAATAAGAATCATGTCAATTCTCATGAAATTCATATACAGAAAACTTGAGTAGTCTGACAACCTTAAAGAATAATGACAATTAAACACACTTGGATTGCATCCAGTTTACAGCAACGTTACAGGATTTTAGAGAAGGCCCTCCTACTGACCCACACAATCCTGTCACAAAGTCACTAAAAGAAGAATGATCTAGAACAGGAGGGTATAGAAGCCAGATAAAAGTTTTTTGATAGCTGTTTCCTTATATGTTTTGCTTCTCCTTTAACACTCCCCACCCCCACAAAGTTTCAAACACAGAACTTTGTTTTCTTTAGAAATTCATACCCAAAAAGCATTGCTAGTTGCAGAACAATTACCATATGTTCTTCAAAATGAGATTTGAGAAACATCCAGAAGTTTAAACTAGAGGAAATGTTACCCACTGCTAGTAGTACTGTGTCTATTAGGGCATATATTTTTTGTACTTGGGATATAACTTATGTATAGATAAGAAGATAAGCATATGAGAGGAACAGCCTGAAAAAATAACACAAATTTAAATACATCACATCTTCACTAAAAATTCTGAAAATCATCACATGCAACAGCTTAAGTCAACAATTGTATTTCTCATATGCATTTTGGATCATCTATGCAAAAATGCATACATACTTCTGAAAACAGGACATCAAAAACTAAGACTGCAGTTCCCTTGCAGTCACCCAAATAATAAAAATGATTTTAATTACAGCATAGAAACACAATCACTTCTAAATTGTATTTGTCAACGTTTTCAATAGTGTTTACACAAAGATGCCAGAAATCAAACTACTCATTTTCAGAAGGCCTTTTTTGTATAAGTTTTCACATCCACCAACTGGTCTGAATAAGCTATATTTTGGATCCCCATTTCTTCAAAAGTACAGAAGCATTCTGCACTGTAGTTGCAACATCATTGCATTGGGTCACCTGAACCTGAGCTGTCAACAGCCAGGGAGCAGAGTGGGCACTCAGCTCAATGGAATGCAGCTCCTGCCAGTGAAATTCTCTGCCATCCCATGTTAAATCTTGAGCTATTTTTCAAGACAATATAAAAATTCCCATGGATAGTGGCCATGCAAAACCTGCCAGCCCTTCCCCTGACTCCCTCCACCACAAGCAGGAGCTGCCTGCCTCAAGAGCAGCATAACAGCACCTAACTACCAGGGTAGATTCAAGCACTGATCTCGTTTTCCACCACGAAACCTATGAAACATGACTGCAGTGCAGAAAGAAACATTTACTGTTGCTACATATCATTTAGTCTATCAGTGGTCCACTGAGGCATGCAAACATTTTTGAATTCTTCGCCAAGACAGCAAAATTGCAATAAGTATAACACTGTCAACAGCCTGCATGCTCGAAAAAGGAGAAGTAGCAAAGCTTGAAGTTTTACAATGCATTTCCTGGAAAACAGACTCTATTAAGAGAGACTGACAGCATCAGTTCCAATGGCCAGCAGCTGCCTGTTGGGTGACCTCTCATCTACTCCAGAGTACCCTCTTGGCAGAATACGACACAGAGAAGGGACTTGTCTGTCAGGGAGGCAGAAACTCCAGCTTATTAGTGCAAAATCACTGTTTGCCGTGGAAAACATTTAACTTTTCCGTGTGAAACTTCTGTTCTTCAGTTGGATATTTGTAGGCATCACGCTATTCAGCAGAGACGGTCACTCCTTACAGTGTTACTTCTAAAGCTTAATCTGTCCTTCAGAACTTGGTAAGACAATGGCTGTCACAATAAGGTAAGGTCTTGTTGAATTAAATTATTCTTAATGAAGAGGCCATATTTTGGGAAAATCTGCTTCTCCAGATTTGCCTATCAGAAGATTATAGTACTCTTTTGCTAAAGAAACATTGAATGCCACAGACCCCAAGGCTGAAATTACTTGGTTACTGGCAGAACCAGCATGAGCATTCATTTATTCCTGTCTTCCTCCCTCAGTGGTGTTGATTGAATTATACATACGGCAGCATTTCAATCATATGAGTTGATATTCTTAAAATTAACCAAAATAATTTTTCTATTACATTGTCTCCTAAAGTCATATAGCTTCAAGATTTAGAATATAAAGCATCTGAAATGATTCTACGTCTCAAAGAAGCAGGAAACATTTACTTATATTGGACCACTGTCAACAGTGTAGTAATACATGTAAATGTGGCCTCTTCTGAAATCCTTTAGTTCCGATACTTTGCTTTCCCTGTGTGAAGAGATTTCCAAGTTTTCATTAAAGTTATAGACTCCACTCCTTTAGTTACAGACATAGCGGCATGCTGTATGGGACGACTCATAAAGAAGCCATGATTTGTTCAGTTTATGTTGAACGATAGAAAAAGTACAATATGAGAAGCCCTCTATTACTGTATGTAATTAGCTAGAAGTTTACCATATTTTTATGCCTAGCAACCACTTATCAAGGACTGAACACTAGCTGACAGAAAAAAAAAAAAAAAAGCAACTTCACACTAAGGGATTATCTGGACCTCACCCTCTATCAGAAATAATGAATATGATTTAATGGATTATTTAAACAAAATAACAATGATGGCAAAGAAGTTGAACCAGTTTTCTATATGGAAAGGTAGGATAAATTGTCCACAAATACAGAAATATCACAGATGTGAGCCCAAGGGCCAAAACCCAGAGCACTGCTGACTGCTAGAAGAGATGTACCCAGGAGGATCTCTAGGGAAGGATAGTTAGAATGTTCCATTCTTTGTTTTGTGCCCAAATAAAATGCCTTAGTTATCTGTTGAGACAGTTTTAATAATGTGGTGACTGACTATCATCTCTCGCTGCGCAGAACTAATAAATGGTTAACAACCTGCTTATCTCTTCTAGGGCATGGACGTAACACCATAAAAGTATGTGTGAAGAACACGTTGACCTCATTACATGATCAAATGTGTGGACTTTTTTCTTGAAAAGAGATCATAATGCACAGCTTCTTCCTCTGTACAGCCAGGGAGGCATATGCATTGTTGTGAAACTGAACATTCCCTGGAGTGTCAGTAAGCTGAGGAAAAGGTAAAGATCTTGGTACTAGGGCAGCTCAAAGAAAAGTTCACAAAATAACAAGAAGAATATCTGAAATATCATCAGAAAACAAGCCATTTCCTTCACACAAAAATATAAAATCCACAATCCTCAGTACCAGAGCACTGATGAACACACCATGAGTTCAAGTATTTTTTCTGATATGCTTTTCTTTATGCATTAAGAACCAAATAGTCTGTATTTCCATCCATCTGGATGGTTCCACAACATAATATGACCCTAAAATACTGTACTAAAAAGAGCAAACCAATAGACATAACTAAAAACAGCACTCCGGCAGAAAGCCATGTTTAAAATATATGTATGTATAATATACATATATAATGCAGCCAATACTAAAACATTCTTCACACCAAATAATGTACTAAACTAACCACATGGCTAGTTATCACAGGTGCCCTTGTTGTGGCAGCTAATCACACCGTGACCCCAGTGCCCTTTGATTCTGTTAGTGGTGGTTCAAATCCTGTCAGCATGTTTCCCATTTGACTGATGATTAAATCATTCCCAACATGCTTAGAACAGAGTCATTCTTCTGATTTCACTTTTTGGCAGCCCAAAAAGTACCTTGCTCATCTTCCCCAGGGAAATCTTCAGATCGCAATTGCTCTTTGTATTTCTTTCCTATTCCTTTTCTCCCTGCCAGAGTTTAATGATAAGATTGCTGAAAGACAGTAACATTGCAGGACTTTTGCAGAACTGAAATCTAGGCTCCTGAAAGGGAACAATGCATGCAGATTTCCTGACTCTCATTCCAAAGCAAAGTTAGAGAGCCACTAACATTACAGAAACATCAAATAATACAGTTGCAAAGCTCTTGCCCAATTACCAAAACTGAATAGATTTAAAAAATGAAATATTCCTTCTTTTCCCACATGTAACTAGCCACATTTTACAATGCAAGATCCAAACTCCTTGCACAGAATCTCAGCCTATTAAAATAGTAATGAAAGATCCTTGAAGAAAATCTTCCTTTTTTTTTTTTTTTTTTTTGGGAAATAAAATTCCAGGACCTTGCTGGTCTACTTCTTCATTTCCCCAAAAAATAATATGCAAGTGACAATGCAAAAATATATTGTACACTATCAGACTGGCGCACTGCCAGAGGATCTATGCCACTCCCCATCTCTGCAATATCTTAACACTTGCCATCTAAAGTGATAATTATGTGAAATTTAAACGAGGCTGCATGAACAAATTTTATCAAGTCCAACTACAAAATGAGTAGAGTAACAGGAAAACTTCTTACCAGCCTCTACTGTGGATTCTTCATAGGGTCACTTAAGTATCTCCCCGTGTCAAAATGAGCGCACACAGAAAGTTCAGAATTCCAAAACACTACAATAATGTGCATTTTCTTTATACAAACAAGTACTGCAAGTTATGAGATAAAGAACATTCCCAGCTAGTAAACAATAGCCAGCACACCTTACAACTGCGTCACTTTTTACCGTGCAGAATGACAATTACATTAAGAGATGCATCACTGCAAAACTTGCATACCTTTAACTCACACTCTGAATGACAAAAGATTCTGAGTACAATTCATCCCTCTAAAATGATTTCAAGATATGCATTTATTATGTTTAACTATGATTCCTCCTTCTGCTTTTAAAAGATTGGAACTCTAACACTAAAATGAAATAACTTCATTGTGAATTGAAAATACTTGTTTTCCAGTTATTTGCATAACATAAGATACTTTATATATCATTATGCTTTCCTATTTATTATGACCATAAAAAAAAAAAAAAAAAAAAAACCTTGAGTCTCTCACATTTTTAGAAATCTTTAATGTTGATTGAAAGATGGTGAAAAGACCAAAAGAATTCAGATTTTATCAGGTGATGCTTAATTGGAGGCGCAGCAACAAAGCTAAAAGAAAGCATGAACAGCAGATATTTTGATTTACTGGCCTCCACTCTTTTGTCAAATGTTGGGAATTTATTGCACCCACAGGAGATCTCGTCAGTTTCATGGAGTTATCTTACAGAATGGTTTGCAGACGCTGTTCACCTGAACAGCTGTTTCCATCAGCATTTCAGTCTTCTCTGGAACGGAATGATTAATTCCATTCTAAGGCTGTTATCTTTTCAGAAGCATTTCCTGTTCTCTGATGCACACAGCCCAGGAGTTGGTTTCAAAACAGTTTTTTTTTAATTACTGGCCAAAGACACCAAAGCGAAGTTAGAACTGAACAAAGAAGCATGCCATATTTATTCTTTCATTAGATGAATTAGAAGAAAGCCCTTTCTGATAGTCTTCCAATTTTCCAATGTTCTATTTTTTTTCTACTAGCTCTGCAGAATCTTAAAGGCCAATTAATGCCCTTGCAGATTTTCCAGGTATTCCTGTTCAATCCCAGAGACACAAGGAACTTGACTTCTTATCAGTTTCAGAGACTACGGTGCATTGCATAGAAATGTCAGATTTATGATTAAATACATTTTCTTCCAAAGTCAAAATTTCATTTTTATACGAGGTGCTTTCTGGAATCATTGAAACTTAATAACAGAAGGTCTAAAGGGCAACTCTGATAGCGGAACTAGTTTGTTTTCTGTCTCCACTGATGTAAAACAAAAGAAATCCCAAATTTAAGTACCCCATGGTTGTCAATAATGTAACTAACAACAGTTTTCAATCAGCAACAGATGTCAGGGAAGTGTCCACAGCACCCAGTTTGCTATGCATCGAATAGCTACAGGCTTACAGCCACATAGGCATGGCTGTTGTGCAGGCTCTCAAACTAGTTCAGAGGGAGAAGTGCTTCAGCCATGGGCTACTCATGCCCTAAGGTTTCATTTTTTCTTTCTTTGGGATTCAGACTGCTGGTAATAGACCTGAAGCTATTCTGTACTTAGAGTAGGCTTTCTCTATATTTATGTCTCCATGCCCATTTAGCTGACTCCACAGCTACTTTATAATTTTACTTTTATAAGTGAGCTCTTTTGAAATCAAAATTTCTGTTACTGACAGGCAGCAAACATCATCTCAACTCCATCTCTGCTAAGCAGGGTCCTCTGGGCCTTCAGTAGAGCGTTTACACAGTATACTCCTCTAGCTCACCTTATTTCAGCAAGAACACACACATTCCAAATTGTAATGCCAGTTCAGCTCTTTCCTTGGTAACAGGCTTCAGTTTCAGAAAAGTGATCACAGGTATCTCCAGTCTTCAGATCTTTTCCTTACAGTTTCTCTCAAGAAGCTGAGGCACATTCATGCACACCTTCTACCCTAAAGTAATCATGCTTTCCCACTGCTCCCTTGACCTGCACCTAGTCATCTTCATAATCACAAGAATTCCTTGGATCCTTTATCTTCAGTTGCCATCTTCCTTAATCTTGCAAACAACAGGTCACACCAAGCACCTTCTGAAAAGCTAGATTTGTTGTTACAGCTCAGTATTCCATTGTTCTTATTTATGGAATTTATAAACAGATTTTTCAGGTTTCAGAAGAGTTTATGTATTAGTTCACTAGTGAAAGCTGTTCAAAACTCTGATGCAAACAAGCAACAAATTGTGAATGAAAAGTTTCATTTGTGTTGTTTGAAAAACAATGGGGAGAGGTAAGCTATAAGTTAAACATTTTTTACTCCCTGGCCATTTACTGAAATTTAATTTTAGCTGAATTTTCAGATCAGTGAAAATTCATTGCTGCTAGTGGCAAAGACATAATGCTATTCTTAGTTTCAAGCTTATTTCTTGAGATATGTTCTAATGGGACTGCAGATTCAACACATTCATCTCATTCATTTTACTTTATTCTGAAAGCAGATATCCACTTTTGGAATGGCACACTTCATTTGGCATTATTAAGCAACAGAGTAGGCGACAGTGATTATTTATTTCATGACATAGTAGGTAATAAAATAATATAAATAGAGAAATACACTTCAAATTATCAGTTGTGAAGTACTTCATGGAACAAGTAAAACTCATAGATCAGTACACGGAAGAGTTTGAAAAAACACCCACTTAGGGCCAACGATATTTAAAGGGAATGTACTCTGAAAGTAATGCCTCCTGTTTATTTCCACGGAAACTACAACAGAGAACACAGTAACACTACTTGACAGAGCAAATTCTCAGCTGCAAGATACTCCTTTTCAACAGTCACCACCACTAGCTGTGCGTTTTTACCACCCATGAACAAGAGCCTGCATGCCATGCTTGTACAAATCTGCACCAATGGAAGTAATCCATTTTCACTGTTGTCACTAAAATGCACACCCACCATTTCATTCTGCTCGCATCCATAAGTTTTGAAACTTGTAGTTTTGAAACTACCAGCAAACTGAATCCCAAAAAAAGAAGAAAATGAAACCTTAGTGCTCACATCCATCAATGAATATAAATGAGTCCCATTTTTTTCTGCATGGAGGAATTCAGTGACACACTTTTGCTTCATACGCACTTCCATGTCTGACGCCATTTATGTCAGACTGTCCCTCTGCTGCCATCTGTCACATGGCAACAAAATAATAGAATAATGGCAAGAAGGTTCAACTTCTCCTGCCACACCAACATCTGCCTCTGATTTTGTGGGCCAACATGATAAAAGGGGAGGCATTACTTCTGCAGCAGCCTTCAAAAGAACAGAATATATTCCTGAAGTAATGATACTAATTGAATGAACTTAGCCTCTCTAATTTTTAACTGTACCTCTTCAAAAAAATCTATTTTCATTCATTACTTCGTTAATAAGTATGAAAATCATTCTATGACATCCTCTTACTACATAAAGTCAAATAATAAAGGTTCTGGTGGGATTTTATAGATTCCATTATATGCAAAGGAAACCCTTAAATTCTAGAAATATATCAATTGTTAAACTTGCAAATGGTCCAATTTAAATTGGAAAAAGTGATATAAAGTATACTTCTGAATTTAGCAAAGCCAGTGCCAAAACTCAATATTTTCCTCAATAAAAGAAATAACAGGAATAGAATAAACAGAAGACTTCAATTTTATTATTATTTTTAAAAACAAAGGTGATCTAAATTTATGCCTAACAAGTAGAATGGAAAGGATCTGACAGAAAGAAAATTCTGTCAAGTGGCCTGCCTGAAAATATTACTTAAATTTCTTACAGCGTACTCCCTTTTCCAATGGTCACCTATGGCTGCAAAACTCTTTTCCATTGCATAGTATTTTTTCCTAGTACTATTCATCACAGTGGAATTTAAAAAGCATTTGATACAAAAGCAAGAGGAAAATGTGCCGGACACTTTCCTTATATTTTTTTATTAGCTCACTAAATATTACATTTGTTTTGACATTTTACTTTAACAGCACAAGCAGGGATTAACTCTGAAAATGAATGTCAAGTTATTTGCCATAAATCTATCATTAGCTAGGTCCAACATCGGATATATTTTACTCTTCTGTTGTAGACTCTACCATTACTTCTGAGTCTACTGACTGTTGAAGTTCATTACTACAAACACCACCCTGCATTTAGGCAGATATCTCAGCAGAATCCATAATCTGATAGCCTTCTCCCCACTGTAGGCCCTCACCACGTAAGTGTAAACCACACACCATACCCTGACCCCCTGAGTGAAGTTTCTGTTTGCCATTCCAAGGCCTAGTGCAACAATTAGATTTACAAAACAAGGATGTGGGATTACTGAAAGTCACACATGCTTCTGCCAGACTTTTTTGCACATAGGTGAATTTCACCTGTCTTTCATGTTTTTCCCCCTCATTTTTGATCTTAGCTATAGCCTGTCTAGCCTACTTATATCTCAGCTTGTATCCAACCAGCATATTCAAAAAGCTGCTGCTAAAATTATCCCTTTCATGCTGCTCAGACCCTGCCAGACATTCATATTCAAATCAAACCCTTCATCCTCTGCTTCAAGTTCACGGTGCTTCTTTTAAATCCAAGGCCCAGAAAAACACAACACATACCTACAGCTTTGCACTCAGCTTGCTCTATTCATTTTAAAACTTCCCTTCTTCCTGTTATGTTCTCCTCCCTTTCATGTCTATTTTATTTTCTATACTATTCCTTAAGGTTAGTGCTTTCTCTTGCTGTCTGCAAATAAAACTCATCAGCTCCTTGATTTAAGTCTTTCTGTAAAACACCCTCATTTCAAGGTCTGGAGGTGAGATAGAGAGAAGGGGGGTTTTATTCACCACCTCTCTTTGAGACTACAACAAAATTCAGAAAGTGAGTCAGTCACATTGTCTCACAGACTTCATTACACTTCTGAACATCTTAACTCCATAAAAGAGACTCTTACCATCAATCTGGATAACAGCGCTACTTAGACACTCAAACTCCAAGTCATCTTCAAATAAAAAATTGAGAAAACCCAGGCAACTTCAAGCAAAGACGGTTCTAAAGCTATTAATTTTCCTAAACACTGTAAATCTTTTGCAAATCTGTATTGTGATTGAAGAAAACTGGCTCTTTGTCTTACTGTGTATGTTCTTCATATTATTTTCATTTCTAATTGACTGAAAGAGCTCCTGACTCTGGTAATCCAAAGAAAGAGCCTCTAAGAAGAAAAAGAGCAATTCCAGTCTTGGGTCTAATTTTGTACTGCTCTGATTTCATCTCCTATATCCCTAAATTCAATTAGCTTGCATCTATTTTCATTTAATCTATTTAATCTCACAGCACTCAGCTGAGACTGGCACAAGGCACCACTGTCATTACCCTGCAACTGCCACTTGCTCACTCAGGCTTTTCAATGCCAGGGGAGTTCATCCTTGCCATTTCATAGCCATCAACAGCCCTGACAACAAGATAGAGAAGCAAAAGAGTAAATGATCAATTAAAAAAGATCCGTTTTATGAAACTCTCCACCTGCTAATGTTTGTTCTCAAGCACAGAGCTGTGTGTCACCAAGGCTCTTGCTGGCAGCCTCCCAGGGTTACTGCAACAGTGCTGAGAGTCCATAGGTGGTACCTGTCATGATTTTCATGCTGAAAGCTAGAATGATATCTGTTCCTTTACTATATTTCACTTTAATTATCAAGTCTCAATTAACACCCTGCCACTCATCTCTGTTTGCTTTGCACCATTTCCTGCAAACATACTTTAGAAATAAAAAAATAGGAAAAAAGGGGAGTGGGGGAAGGGAGAATATGACTATCAGAACCTTAGTTTATCCAGTAACATGATTTTCTGTCTGAAGGGAGATTTTCATCTTTTAATTCTTTTTCTAATTAGTTTCTGTGACCTGCATTCAGCATTTCCCACAATTTGCCTATCAATGACATAAAAAGATTATCTTTTTCATGTTGCTAGAAGAGAGTCAGGGACCTCAGAGTTAAATTCAATCACTGAAATGATGCTAAGCCTCCAATCTCATTTCCCCAACCCTTATTTCCTCCTTTCTCTCCCTGGTTTCCCATTCCACTGTGTTACACTGTTGTTCCTGAATGTCCAGGGTGAATAGTTGGCCCCAAATATGAAAAGAAATTTAATTCTTAAGTAAAATTATACCATATTATTAGGGGTCTACCATAGAAAAAGAAAAAAGCCTTTAAAGTTCTAAAGCTGAAATCTTTAAAGTATTAACAAATGTTTTATCTAAGGATCAAACACCTTTTGAAGAACTATAGGTAATTCTGCTGGCTTCAGCTTGCAGAATTTCTCTTTACTTAGCATGTCATTTTTCTGCATAGAATGAAGGCTTACAAACTCTCAAAACCACAGGCAATTTAATTCACTAAGTTCCTGCAATGGGATTCACTTTTCAGAAGTCTACAAATCCCTGGGAATTGTCTCAATTCTTAGCTTTACAGATCACAGGCCAGATGCAGCAGTTTAAAGATGGCTGTTACACAGCACATACAAGTGTGTTCCTACATAAATAAACAATTCAGCTCTAGATATGAAAAAAAGGCCTCTCTCTAGAGGCCTACCAAAGCAGTACAAACGTTCCACTGGCTCCCAGTATACCAAACCCTATCTCCCAGCAAGGTGGGGATTGCACCCACGTAGCAGTGAGGCACCCTGGTTCACTGTTACCTACATGGTCTGTTGCCTAAACACCGTTTAAAATTTGGTCCAGAATGACTCATCCCATATGACAAAAGATACAATGGCACTACACACCGGCAGAAATAGTGTCATTACGATAAGGAAATAACAGATAGAAGACAGAGGATGGCCCAGGGGAAGAAGTTTGGTTTAGAAGTTTTTGTTCATTTGTTTATTGTTCTTCAAGGCTCTATTTGTAGCACTGACACAAAGAAAAAAATCTCATTCGGCTCCACTTCTCAGCTGAGTATTTCCTTCCCTGGCACATTTAAAGGCTCTATTGAATGTAGATAATGAGCTCAATAACCAAAGGCATGGGCAGAAACTTCTGCCTATAAAATACCTTCTCCTTGAACATATTTTCAGAATCTCTCTATACACATCTGACAAAGAACTGTAGAACTGAACCTGGAGGTCTTTAGCCATGTGGCTCCCTGACAGAGCACTGCAGCACGGCTGGCTGCGACCCGCGGGCTCACACACACACCTTAGGTTCCTCTTTGTGCACATCTGCATTGCAGCCCCTTCCCTGCCCACTCGCACATGCAGCAGCACATCTGCCAGCTCCTCCTGCCTGCCCCATCCTTTTTCCCAGACACACGCAGCCCAGGCACACCTCAAGGGAAAGGGCAGGAAGCCTTTAGGGAGACAAACAACACCGAGAAAGAGGTTGCACCTTGCAAGAGACCCTGCACGGAGAAGTCCTGCTGGTTTTAAGGTGTTTCAGACTCCAGCCACAGGGGTTATGGCAAACCAGCTTGACAGCCCAAGCTATCTGTGCAACACAGACATCTCCCCTGAGATTCAATGTTCGTCACATGCATCATTTCCTCATCTCATCACTCCTATTCACTCAGAGCCAATTTCTGATATGATTATCATTTTTGACATGTTTTTATATAGAATTTCATTTGCACAGCATCTTTTGAGAATTCTCGCCTTTTTAATAAAAGGTAATAATCACGTTTATTTCAACAAGTCGAATTTTTATGGTAATAAATGAAGTGAATAATTACTACGCTGTTGCCTTTAGAAATACCTAAGGGCGAGTTGGGCAGCCAGAGGGAGAAAGTGGCTCTTGTCTTAAGGTGCGATTCATTCATCCAGTAAGGCAGCAGGAGGGCACTATTAGCAACTATAATCATCAGAGAAATTCTGGTCAAAGAACCATTAGCATAACAATACTTCTCATGTTCACTAACTACTGGAAATGACAACAGGGAGACTGTCCTACAGCACAACAGCGACACAGAAGACAGGAAATAATTGCAGAAGCCAAGTGTGAGCCTTCGTATTTTTCAGATCCTTCACGGGGGAATACTACATCAGAGTATTGATTTGAAGAAGTAATTACACAAAATATTCTGTTAGTGCTTACTTGCAACACCACGCTAGTCCTTAGATGTTGTGATGTAATACTGTAGATGGGAAGACGTTGTAAGGCTGGTCTGCTTTAACAAGGCAAAAGAAACAACAACAGAACGACTAAAACGTGACGAACTGCATCAAGATGTTCCCCTTTGTCTTCCTTATCCGTGTGCGCAGAGACTTCTCCGATTGTCCCTGGTTCCACAGCAATCTTCGGGACAAAAGGAGTGTTGGGAGGAAATAAACGACCCTCAAGACTAACAATCGACCATCGGGACGCTACACGACAGAGAAGATTGCCAAATAAGGCTACGGCTGTTAGTCAGTCATTAGGGGGGAATAGGTACTTGGGAACGTAACGAGAATGTAATACATGTTAAGATATAACCTGTTTACCAACGATCAACTGGTGGAACGTTCTTGGAGAGTTATCTCGATGCTAGCCCAGCGCTGCCAATGCAGAACGCCTCACTTAACGGTAACAAAACTTTGCTGTTAAGTTTCTATTCACCGATTTCCTTAAATCAGTACAATATGAAACCACAGTCATTATTTGCAGATTGCATCTTGGTGACAATTAACTAAAAATAACCACTGTTTTGAAAAGCACATTTCACGTTTAATCCTGTAACAGCAGCAGGACCAGCGCAGTGAGAAGACATTACAAAAAGAAGAATGCTCACCTATCTCCAAAGATCTCAGCTACCAGAAAAGCTCCACAAAGGAGGGACGTCCAACAAAAGATCCTTCCTCAGTGGCAATCAGCTCTTAAATGAGGTCTGGCTCCACCCCTTCCAGTCACACAGCTTTATTGCCTCCACCCGTGCTCCCAGCGCTGACCGGGTCTCCTTTTCCAGGTGCTCAATCAGTGATTCATGCCGTGACTCAACAGTTTCCATACAAATCCATAACTACCAACTAGGAATAAATTAGACAATGTTTTCACTTGTAGGGGAAAGTCAGCTAGCCTCAAAAAAAAAAAAAAAAAAAAAAAAAAAACCTACAAATACAAAAGACATAAGTCTGTAATATTATCTAACCTTCCTACTGGTCTGAAAAGCAATAAATCTGCACAGAGATCATTGTACTTCCCACAGTGCAGGCACAGATCTACAGAGCAGTGTCCAAAACGACCATGCAGGTTTCACTTTGCTGCTCTGACTTAGATCTTCCAGCTGGGCTGACAAATGTCTGCCTTTCGTGCACCACTTGCGCTCCTTTAATATATCATGCCCCTGGGTAGCTTCCTGTATGTTCTTTTTCTTGCTCTATGTTGAAATAGAGAATTTTGGCCAACTGGATTTATTTCCTGAAGTGTTCTTTACTCATTGCCATCAAAACTAAATGCCCACCACAAGTTTTTCTTCAGCAGTTTACAACTTTTCCATACTCAAAAAGAACAGGTGAAATGAGCCATGCCTCTCCAGGGAAACCTGTGAAACCAGAGCTGTATCAAGAAAACCACAGAGCAAGGACAGAGTAGCTCCTCCTGCACCCAGGGTTTGACTGGGGCACTTGTGCAGTTCCTGCTCCCAGCACTCCTGCTCAGCCTCCTTGGTAGTGACAGGGAGGGTGGGTAGCACCCTACCAAAGGCAACTGGTGCCATCTCCTCAAGTCCTGCCCTGATCTGGGTCTCCATGCCTAAGATCTTCTGGCACGCACACAAGACAGGGACAAACAAAAGATACAAAATTTGATTAAATTCATAAATTACGCCAATATTTTTCATCCCACACCAGAATGCTTCCCTGTATCCATACACATAATCAGAGCACGCAGTGTGCCCAGGTCTTGTTGGGCATGATAACGTAATGTTTCAGCTGATGAAAAGCCTGTCTGGTTCTAAATTCAAGAAATGTACTGCACTGGTGAGAGAAGCAGAATTGGGGCACCAGAAATAGGAACCCCACAGGTTGCAGTAATTGTACTTCAAGCAGATGCCTTCCCAAGTAGCATCTTGAAGCATGAGGAAGCAGGAACAACACCAGTCTCCACAAGTATACTGCAAAACTCCTACTCCACTCAACTAATGGACCTTCACTCCTTCAGAACATCTCTCTATAGCAGAAGAAATGATCTAATTTAATGTTTGAGACACTGATTAATCAGGAAAGAAAGCAAGAAGCAATGTGCTGTTTGAAATTCATGGTAACTTTTTGCCCCACATTAGGTGAAATGTGCTAACAGCTCACTTAAATTTTGTGTTGGAAGGCCTTCTGTTTAGAACCATTCCATGCTGAAGAGTTTAATTATAATTTTAAAATTCAGTTAAGATAATTCATTAGCAATAATAAGACTTACGTGGAAAGAGGGGAATCACATTACTTTTATCCATTCTTCTCTATTGAACTTAGATGCACACCAACTGCCTGAGGGGTTGAAATGGGAAATTTGACATTGGGTGGGGATGTGAAAGGTCTTCACTTATGCCTTGCCATCTCCCTGAAGAGCACCCGGCTGCAGTCATGTCACAAGCTTTCAGAAGCAATCCCCTGTGCACAGAGCCCTGTGCATCAGCAAGAGCCGGGTTTCTTCCATCTCCACCTCTCGGTGCAGGCATTGCCCTGGTGTTGCCCTGCACCCCTCCGGCACATCTCTGATTCACAGTGAGGTGAGAAGAGAAAGAAGAACCAAACTGTCCAGAATAAGCAGATAAAGGTAATGGAGTAGAAACAGGAGAGGTAACGTGAGGCATTTTAGTGTTGCTGTAACTGTCTGTTCACAGCATTTTGACCACCTCATTGTCTCACCTAAAATTTACACCTAAATTTACAGAGCTTCATAACCTGCTGCATGTTTCACAATGTTCATGTTTCCTTCCCTCTAGGGAGCACTGTTTTCTTTCTGAGGAGAAAAACAATCTCACACCAGTGTGACAGAAACCCAGGAACTCAGCTCTGTCTTAGCCAAATCCCCAGCTGAGATTAGAACCAACTTTGAACCTCAAAACCAGGGTAAATCTGAATTTGTATCCTCAGCTTATGCTGGAGCTCAGTGCAGGCAGTCAGAAATCAATGCACTAAAGCTAAAAGCTTCAGCATACTGCCTTTTTTTATTATTTCTTCTCCCTTTTTCTTCCTCTGAACAGTGCTTTTCAATAAGTAGCACACCGGCATCACAGGGAGCTGCATGTACCCTGGTGAATAACCCTCAGGACCCTCATTAACCCAAGGAATTCATTTCAGATCTTGTCCATTATGCAAATGAGAGGTATAATTTGTTCTCTTTTTCCATGTAGCATTATTGATTTATGCAACTCCAGATTAGTCTCAACAACATACTTTTTAATTAGCAAAAATTGAATTTGTGGAGTTTAAAAGAAGGAAAACTGAACCACAGTTTTCAATAAATAAAAAAGTAGATAAAACTGCACCTGAAGCTGCAATACAGAAATTATACTGACCATATAAATTCTATCCCATGTGGACTAGTGAAGTAAATTGGACGGAATGAATGGCAAAGTATTTATGCCCTAGGATTGATTACATAAGCAAAATATACTTATTGTGACATCCTAAAAATGGATTGTTCACTAGGGATGGATTTAACAGTGGAGTTTTTCAATACCTCAAGCTGTAGCCTTTCTGAAATTCACAGTAACTTGTTCTTCCACGCATATTAGTTTTCAGCAGCCCATTCATACAGCCCGGCCTCAGCTGTGCCACAGTGGCTGCAGGGGAGAGGCAGCACAGAGGCAGGTACTGCCCTGGGCCCAAGTGATCTCCGTGCATGCTGCTATGCTCCTCAGCACTCCTCCTTCCTTCAGACAGCGTGAACAATAAGCTGAGGAAAATATTAAAAAATCATTTATAAAATCAGTTCTCCTCACCACTCATGAAAAAACTTGCAGCAAGCCAAGAGAAAAAACAAATCAGTTGAGATGTTATTAAGCACAGTGATGGTAAACTGGCAGCACAGATGCTGCAATGTGAACATGGTGCTTTGTCAGCGACACACGGACAGTGCTGGAACCACTGCTGCTCACCCAGCAGGACATTCAGGTAGAATAGAAGAGGAAGAAACCTGAACACATGAAGAAGCGGAGAAAGGAAGAATTCCTGAACAAAAAATACTCAAAGGAGTCATCAAGGCTGAACATAGCAGATGAGACAGATAGTGGAGACATGGCTCCTGTGCTCAGAGTAGCTGGTTCCTTGTTGCAGCCAGGAGATGCAGCCTTCAACCCAAGGCACTGATTGCATCCTCCAGTCAGGTTTTGTCCGCAAACTTCTAATGCTACTTCAGCCTTCAGGAAAATCACGCCGGTCTCTTCAGATCATGCATTTAGTTCCACAAATGTTCCCATTTGCCTGTATGCACAGTAACTCCAGTGAGGCTATCACCACCATTACTGCAATGCATACAGTGCATTAATCCACCAAAATTCATAAATCCAGATTGTGTACAACTTCAGTTTGCCAAAAATTCTTTCAATAGTTATAGAAATAGCAGTTGTGGGCACGGAAGTACAATGTTTGCATTTCCTCTTCCAGATTCTGATTATCTTCAAAAATAATTTTATTATTTCAGACGAGACTTCAAACTCATTCATAACCTCTGTAACTCTTCACATGCTTCAGTAAAAGTGGGTGGCTTCCTTTTCAAGTATGTAGACTGATACGGATAACAGACTCTGCAACTGGTTTGGGAATTATTGTATCTCAAAGAGAGAAACAGTTGCCACCAGCAAGTCTGTATGCCTCACCAGAAATGAGTAGACCGCAAAAGATTGGTTCCTACTTTGCTTCACAACATTAAGTCAGATTTCCAAGTCTCCTTAGAAACAAACAAGTTCAAAGATGTCAAATTTCCAGTGAGACAGGTAACAGCATTCTAGATTTTCACTTCCATAATCAAGTTGTGAAGAGACCCTCAAAACTTGATTGCTCTCTGTATATTTAAATATTTACTTTTTTGAATCCTCAACAGCAAGAATGGAAACCATTAATTGGCTAAGATCAAGTGATTATGCTTTGCATTATTAAACTCTTAAGAAAATGATATGGTTGTTTCTCACTGTTGATTTACTTTAAACAATATTTTTAACTTAATCGTTGTAGAAAGTGTTCAGTAGTTGTCTATATAGAGAATTGTCATGTGGGTATATCAAACATCTTACGAGGAAAAAGATTTTTAATTAACCCAAAGTTAAGTTAAACAGATGAAAAAGAAAAAGGAATCTAAAACCACATAAATCATTTAAGACCTCATTGCATTTCCCATTATGAGCTCAGTTATTCTCCACACAGTACTGCCTGCTCTGGAGTCATTCTATGTTTTTTGACAACAGCATTCCAACTCATTAGCAAATAAATATGGTTGGAGACATCCAGGTCACTTAATGCAAATTCAGCTGTTGATATAGCATTGCTCTAACAGAACGTTATATAAATACCACTGCCTGTATACTTCTGCAAGTTCTTTTTTTTTCACGTGCTGACCAGATTCACCACTGAAAATCTGATTTCCTGTACTTATTCTTTATAAATAATATATCTCTAACATCTAATAGATATCAAAAATTATCTAAAAACTGATCAAAATCAGATTAGTCTGCCTTCTTAAATACTACTTTTTTCTTCACATGCAGAAGAGAGCTTTTTAAATGGATCATTTAGGAATCTTGATACAGATAGGAGAGAATTGCATACTAGTGGCTCAATGTATAATCCCCTGAGTCTGGGTTACGGCCATGTTGTAGGCTTCTTCACCCCATTTGTTTTTCTGCTTAACTCCTTGGATGACAGGGAAGGGCACTGCAATGAATACTCATGGGAATGCAGCATTTTAGTGGTAATCAAAGTGTGGTTTAAGTAAAATTTTTACAATAAAGTAAATAAGAGGAAAGCCCAAGGGGTTTTGAAATACCCATCCTTGGAGAAATTCAGATTCTGACCTGCCATGACCCGAAGCAAAATCTTCTAAGTTTAACCTGCTTTGAGGCAGTGGAAATGAGCAAGAGATCCTTCCACACCTAGATATACTGTGATCCTATTAACTTTGGGTGTTATAATGTAATCAAATGGCTGATTGAAGATTAGTAGTTGTCTGTAGCTTTGGACAATTATATTTTAAACCAAACAACAATGCATATGCTCAGCTCACCTAACTAGGAGAATCGGACAGGGTTGGCTCCAGGTGGGAGTGCTTCACCTGCCTACAGAAATTGTCCAGTGCCAACAGGAGCTTGGCTGCAGCATCTAGAGCAGAACTGTTAAGTCTGTTTTCCTCCTGCATTTTGTTTCAACACATCTTCAATTTTTCCTCACAAGAACAGAAAAATATCATTAATTGCCTTTCCAGGCAGCTTTCAATCGGTATAGTTGCTTTATAACTGACTGGAACTCCGATACGTTTTCCAAAGCATTTTCCATGTAATGTCAGTGGGAGTTTGCTCAACCCACCAGTTTAACAGTTCCTTTTACAGGGGGTTCACGTGTTAAATGACTGCTGTAGGATCAGTTAGCTAATGAGCAAGTCAGCCCAGAAGGATGACTTGCAAGACACCGCTACCCAGCCATCTGTAAATTATTTGGAGAAGTAAAACAGCCTTACACGCATGCATCCCAGCCACACAGGGCACAGAGATGCATGTAGAACTTGGGCTGATCTCCAGCAGTGATCTCAGAAAGCACCAGCCAGAGGGGAGGAAAAGGGCCAAATGCATGAAGCAGTTCCCTTTGGTATCGTGCCCAGAAATATTTTATTGGCGTTTCATGCACTAAGATCTTGGCATGTTTACAAATGGCAGGCACTAAAGAACATACCATTGTGATACAACATGATAGCAAAGAGCTGAACTAATAGGCTCCCAAACACTAACAGATTACTTTGGCTATCAGTTATCTCCACTGACCAGAAGTTCTAAAGAACGCACACATTCATTTCTCAAAATGTGTATGTCATGCTAGTTTAATAATTATTATAATTAACACCAAAACCAAACCTCTCCTCTAATTAATGACAGGGGTGAGGACACTCTTAGGTGAAGACTGCTTAGCTCTTGAGCACTTCTATTATCAATGATATCAGGAATATTTCTTACCTGTTGGAAGTATGATGTTCTGTAACATGTAAACCTCCTATTAAAAGATTGTTACTAAGGATAGCTACTCAATAACAACAAGAAACTGCTGTGTGTTTAAAGAAGGCAGCTGAAAGTTCAAAACTAGCTATAAGGTATGTCAAACACAGTCAATGTGTTAACCAGTCACTTGCCTGACTCTCTTGAGGGCTGTGAAATATTCAGTTTTTCTGCAGAAAAGAGACAAGAAGTGCAATCTTTTCATCTGCCTGTGCTTTCTGTCTGGGATTTAATCCTGCATATAGATATACAATAGTATTCCCAACCAAGCTATCTGTTTTGCATCACAAAATGAACCATTCCCTATTTGAAGATGCTGTCAGTTATCTATATTTTGTTAAGCACAAAGCAATACTTGCTATTTCAAATTCCAAACTGCTGACAGTCTCTTCCTAGGGATCTGAATAAAGTGACTTGAATTATTTAGAATAGTGAGTGGACTGGATTATCTCATTGTTCCATTTCTACAATTAAAATCAAGATAAGAAATGAGCTTTCAATGAAGTAGAAGCTCTTGTTTGACCCTGAGACTCAAGTAGACTCAACCTTTACTTCATTAAGAAATAAAATATGATACTTCACAATAAGAGGGGTGAAGAATAGGGTAATCTGAAAAGCATTTTAGAAGCCAGTGATGACACACTGCAAGCAGATGGTTTAAGCAGAATACAAAACTTAGTTGAAGCGGAGTTTTATTGGTGCAGGCCTGCCAGAGAATACATCTCTTAGACAAGCCTGACTGAATGCTCACAACTGCTGTTTACTTAGTCCAGAATTAATATAAGTGTTTTCAGAAAGCAATTCAGTAGGCTGAGAGATAAACTGTTTTTTTTTTTTTTTTAATCAAGTGTTTACTCTTCTCATTCAGAAGTTAAGAGGCATAAGATATCACCGTACTCTTCTTCAGCATAATACTTTATCTCATGTTGTGTTTCTCATTTCCCATAATCAGTGTGGCTGATTCACAGCACTATAGCTACTCAATACCCAGTACATGTAATCATGATTTTTTCCCCTCAACCTCTGTATCTTGTTCTTCAAAAGCACAATGTATTCTTTTCTTTTTTCCCCCTAGAGAAAGAAAATTGACCTGGAGCTATCTTCCCCAATAAAAAACATATGAGAGAATTAATAATTCACTTTAAAGAGATTAAGAAAGCTGGAGTAAGCCTTGTCTATATCTGCTTAGAGATGCATAATAACAAAGCCTTACGAGTACCAGAAAGGGAGGCTTTAAAGTTCTGAAAATCTCATTCATTGAGATTGTTTAAAATGAACCATGTTGTAAACAAGAAAGCTGTATAACTTGTGTTTCACAAAACTGTTAACTTACTGTAGACATTTACCACTACAGCACCCTTTCTTTTCTGCTGTATTATTGTCAATTATGAGGATAGTGTGCAACGTAACTGTCTGAATATCTAGACTGTAGATTACAAAAAAAAAAAAAAAAAAAAAACAAAACATTGGGCCTAGAATCATATTTGATAGACAAATATTCACCTTATATATAGATATCTGTTTGATATTAGAAAGATCACATAAAGCTATCCTGTGTTGGCTGAAGTCACATCTACTGGATAGCTTGAATAACTTCTTTGATAATCTTTAGACAGTTATATGTTAAGTAAAAAACACTTTTCTCCTGTCATTTATTGTTGTTCATGGGTAACTTTGCTTGTTGTTTGTTCCAGCTAAGATCACTGGAAACACCAAGCTATACAGAAGTTGTCAGACTTGGATCTCAAAACATATTTTAAAAAAATAATCTCTAAAAGCATGAACACCTTTATTCTGTAATCAATAATTGTATTCAGTAAGAAAGGTGATTTGAGAAGAAAATGAACTTCCTTAGAGGATAACGAGAGTGGTCTTGGAATAAACTCCCAGAACAAATAAGGGCCACAGAAGACTGCTAGTTCTCTTCTTGAAGCCACCTTTTCTAGTATGCCTATAAATAATGTATACGTTCCCTAACATATACAGTATCCTACCACAGGAAAGCATCACAGTGTTTATACAAATTGTTCATCAGGGAGAACATGATAGAGAGAATGCACTATAGACTTCAGATTAGTCACACTGCTAAGTGCTCTGCTGGGTGAATGCTCTGGACCACTGGTGGAAGAACGAATAATTCAGGTACAGTACTTATGTAATAAAACAGTTTTATGATTTTTATAGCATATCTTTCCTGAATGCAGGATAAAACAGTAGAAAAAATAAATAAATAAATAGGATAGACAGCATAAGTAAATATAGTACAGTAATAGCCAAGTGAAGTAATTCTCGACCATCAGGGAGCTGAGTGGCAATGAATACCAAATTTCCCTAACATACCCCAATTACAGCAATAAAAATAAACTCTGCCAGTCCAGAAGACTGCAGTGTGTCCTATGTGATTACTTCTATTACACTGGGGTGACAGTCTGGAGACTATCCCCATGTCAACTTCGCAGCTCTACAGTTCTTTGATTTGATTTCGAAAATAATCTGTAGAGTGGATTGGAGGATTCACTCTCCAGCAGTGGTTCATCACTTACACAGAGATCATGTCTGAAAAAGTCCAACCGAGAGATCAGTGCCCACAGTTACTCCATGCCTGAATTCCAGCAAAAGAACAGATTTAGTAACAGAAACACCATTAGATTTTCAGTGAGTTCTTAGTAGAAGCTTGCTTGAGTACGAGACTGGGAATTCCACAGTATGTGCACAAACGTGAAAACTGCAGTAAGCAAATATAATTTCAGTGTATGGAGTGTCCAATCTGACTAAACATCATATTTTAAAAAATTCAGAACTTGGTGCTCTGTGCTTTGCTACATATTAAGTAAATCTCTCTGTTATATATCCTTCATAAAAACTTAAGCTCATGCTCTTGAAAAGCATAAGAGCTAAGAAAAGAAGAGACACCTAGAGGATAAAAAAATGATTATAGCTGTGAGAATTCAGGCAGTCCTTCTTCTCCCTTGGCTTTTTCAATTATGTCAGGCATGGATGGGTGGGGGTTTCAACTACTCCTACAGCAGTCCACTCTGCATGTTAGGTAGACACAGCAAGTCATTAATACTGAGAGGAACAGAATTTATATCTACAACACATAACCTGATACACTTGGAAAAGAGTTATTTTTTCCTAATATCTAACCTACAGTGCAATTAAGCATTCCTTACAATAAAATGCCCCAACTTTATTCTCAGTGCTGGCAAACAGTAAAAAGGCCTAGGAAGCCCACAATCAAGTGCTGACTTGGATTTTATTGTAAAAATTACAGTAATAATTGCAAAAAAACACAAATGTAATAGCCAAGTTTTTCTCCTATCCTAATTTACAGAGTGCAGTTTCCCAGGCAACAGACTAGCCCAGAGTTTGTAGACCTCCAAAAGTTATTCACTGAAAATACCAACCATTGTAAGTTGAACTTACACCAGCTGAGAAAGGCTTGCTCCTCATAGCCACCCGGTGTGCACTGCTCAGTAATGATCTCTATATTCTTTGCAGTCTATGCTTTATATGTTCAAATCCAGCATACTTATTAACTTTGATTTCCCAAGTCACTAGCAAATATTACCAGTGAAAAAACCCGAGCCATATACAAACAGGTGCACACAGAGTTGTGTGTGCTTTTACCTCCTCCGTCCCCACCATTTTCCAAGCACATGCTAAGAGGAAGAACCTCTCACAAACCCTGGATTTTATGTCTCTTACGTAACTTCTGGACTGAACAGAAACATACCTTCTCCCATAAGATCAAAATCTACCTATAACACTACTGAAAGAAAAAAAAAGTTGAGAAGATTGGTACATCTGGCATTCAGAATCTTCAAACAACTTATTATTTCCTCTAGAACCAATACATTTCATTAGGACCAAAAACGTCAAAAAGGGAAACACACCAATTCTGTTCATTCTGCCTTCACTGCTGCAAAGTATACCTGAGAAGAAAGTAATGTGAACTGCAAAAAAACATGCAAACAGCTCTCTCTGCTTCCAAGTTGCCCTTTGAGAAGAAATTGAGATGGTAAACCACACGTAAAGGAAGGAGTTTCACTGCTAAGTGAGCATCATAGATAAAGGTAAAGAACAATAGAAAAGCCTGCCTTTGAAAAGTATTTTCATCTCTTAGGACTGATAAAAAATATGCCCCAGAAAACTTCACAGCTGTCCTAACCTGTTTGTTACCCTGATGGTCACACATCTGTGCAGTCTTTTCAATGAGGCACTACAGGAATCAGCATAAAAGACTTTTGAAAGCAGTGAAATTCCCATTTGGCAACATAGGCTGCTGTGTGTCTCCATGTTCTTCATGGATGGGAGACTGCCTATTTAAAAATAATGATTTATAGATACAAACACAGGAAAACACAACACAGAACAGATCAATCGAATATTTTTCTTCTGTGTTCAGTTTGCCATTATAAAAGGAAGGAGGTTTATCTTTCCAACTATTCTTTATTTTCTGCAGATCACTTTAAAAATCACTTAAGATCTGATAGTTATATCGCCATTCCAATATAAAACCGTTAAGATCACTGAAGGAGAATCTGAGGTGAAACATTTTGAATCACAAGATAAAGCTGTATGGTTTCAACCAGTATGCATCTGAGCACTGTTTATGTTTTGTTTGTTTGTTTCTTTAATATTTCTCATTATGTTGTGTGAACTGAAACAGCATCCAGATAATAAAGCCAGGAAAAAAAAAGTTAAGGATTACAGAACTCAAAACTCTCCCTTCCTGCCAGCCTATCCTCTAAGTTAAAACCAGTCACTCACGCTGCATATACTGAAGAACTTGTTTAGAGTGAAGGTACTGGGGGGAGACATGGCCGCTTTTTGTAACTGGCTGCTGTTCAACTAAGCTGAAATGAAATGTGAAAGAGATTTCCAGGCAAGAAAAGGGAAAAAAAATATTGTAGACACTCTTTTATATTAAGAAAAGTATTTTACTGGTATAATTTACTCCTCAAAGCAATGATTGCCAGAAAGTTAAAAGCATAAGAACAGCTCAAATCACAAGTGTCAGCACACAAAGGTGGAAGAAGTGTGAACTTCTGCTGGGCATCCCTAGTTTCTGCTGCTTCAGAGTTTTTGTTTTCCCACTTTCTCTTTTTTGTCTCTTTCAGGTTTCAGATGCTGGCAATTACAGGGAGATAAGATGAAAAATTTACCACACTATTTCTAATCAAAGCATTTGTATACATCATGTCCACCTATGTTTTCCAAAGCTATTTTAATTTTAGAAAAATATACTTATTTGAAATACCGGTAACTGAATTAATTTTACATTCAGGTTTCAATGTGGATTCAACTTTATTTCTGAGTGGCATTTTCTTGAAGAGAACTTTTAAAGGATTAAAAATCTGTGGAAGAACTTTTAATTCTGGTAATGAATTGCCAAGTGGCCTAAGAATATAAAGCAGTAACAAAATGAAAGGGGCAGGAATTCTATCTACAACTGTAATTGCTTATAACAACTATTACTCTTCACAAAAAGAGGAGCTTGCAATAAATGTTTTCCTTGAAGAAAATGGTTTTAAAAAAATGTGTGGAAGACAGGGTTTGGGAAATTAATATGGGAATGGAGAGAAGCAACCCTGAAAGGCCACTGAGATTAGAGGACAAATTAAGAAAAATATTACTCAAGAAACAGTGTATGCGGTCAGAAGATCTCTACGTGGCCATATTCTGCTCATGTGAGGACCAGGAATGTCTCAATGGGAACCATGAAGCAAGTCCATGATACATGAGCAGTTTGACTTGCCGGGTACATAAAAGCACTAAATATCACAAAAATCAGTCAGCCATTATCTTCTTTCCTTCTTTCCATTTCATGGAAAGGAGTCTTCATGTGAATCCGCCAATCCTTAAGGAGGAAGTTAAAATCCTTGCTAATTATGAGGGGCTATCTTTCAAGTCCTGCTCAGATCAATCCTATATTCTTCAAGATGAGTGGGAATATTGAGATGATGCCGAAACTGTTCACATCCTCTGAACAAATGCTAGCATAACAAACAGCTGTGACTGCTCAGCACTCTCAGAAGAATTTTATAGACGCCAGTGTCCTGAGAACTTGGCAGGCAGGGAGGCAATCTGCTGTTTGTATCATGGTGGCACACTGGTGACAAGGCTCACCAGCAGAGAAGGTCCTCATCATCAAGGAAACAAGAAGCAGCAGCCAAAACCTTCAAGCAATGTCACTTCCATGGCTGAGCGTACCAACACACCACCAGGGGCTTTGTCTGAGACTGTTTGAGATTGTCAGAGATACCATTCTCACTTTTTTGGACAGCTGACCACTCTTCTGAGGGAAAATAATACTCATGAAGTTGGCAGAGAAGCAGGAGAAATTGTTTTCATGATTTCAGGATATATACACAGAAAAACAGTGCTTCATGCATGATCCTGGCCTCTGCCCTGCAACCCTCTTATTGTTTCTGCTCCCTGAACAGACAGCATGGTGTCAGTGTTCTCTGGAACATATCAGAACATCAATGTTTACTGGCTACTGAGTGGATTAAAAATAAACAAAAAACAACAACAAATACCACCAAGAGTATTCCTGAAAATACACAAGTTCTTTGCTGGTTAGGCCTTATGGTCCTCTGTATTCATGTGATATGAACAATCTAGTTGACCTCTATGACTAAATTTCTATTTCATTGTCCAGTATTAAGCCAAAGAGGATAACAAAAGCAGAGCCTAACTTTAAAGCAAGGTATATAAAGCCCATCTGGGGCATAGAAGGATGACAGAGAAGAGAATTGGCTCATCAATGCCCTAACAAAAAGCCTTTGTTACTCAGCTGAGGTATGTGAGGAAAGTCCTCTCACTCCCAGCACGATGCAACTCCATTATAGCAATGTGAATCTTAAACTACCATATCTTTCCCAGTACGTGCACTGCTGGGAGATTATCCAGATTCATACTGTCTACTTTTATGGAGGGAGAGAGGAAAGGAACAAAAAGTTTACATTCAATTTCACAGCAAAGTAGAAAAGGAAGCCCTTTGATAACCTGGAGAATTTGAACAAGCAAACTCTGATCATCCATTTATAATAACCAGCATTCCTAAAGCTAAAATACTATAAAGAACTAAAACTTGCTTAATGTGCAAAGGGCACTTAGCTTTCTTAACATTAAACCACAATTCTGAAAGAAACAATAATCTTAATTTTGCATTTGCAATTCAGTTCATTTCCTCTCGGTTGGTTAAACTGTTCATATCACTTGCTTCACACATTGCACTGATGATTCAGGATGCTCCTTTAAAATAGAGCACGTTATCAAATGGCTCGAGAGATTGCTTCAACTCTTCTTCCAGGTTCTTCTTGCCCCTCCGGACAGCTCTTGGCTCCCTGCTCTTTGTCTCTCTCCTGAAACACTCAACCTCCAGCTCACCACAGCCTGCCTAGCTCTGCCCCTGCTCCTGGCTCGCCTCACCTGCTCCGTCCCCGTTACTCATGAGACCCAGTGAGTCACTGCTGGGAAACGCAACTCTTCTTCCAGCACAGGCTGCTCCTAAAACAACAATCTGCAAACTGAAAATATCACCATCTCTCTTTCACAGGAAGGGACTGGTTTTTTTGCTGTTTTTTTTTTTTTTTTTTTTTTTTTTTTTTTCCTGGCCAGCCACACTGATTTTTTCAGCTTTCTTAGGCTTTCAGCTGTATCACTCCTTCCTCCTTGCCTCTGACAATCACAAACAATCAAACCTCATTTCTCAGCTAACTGCAAGCAAAATTTCATTTTTATACTATCAATATGCAGCCTTCATATTTGGAGCAAAATAGAGCAGAAAAACTAATAAAGAAAAAAACCCAAAACAAACAAAAAGAACCGAAAACCCAATCTCTCACATTTTTTCAAAATCCATAGATCGTCATGGCACTGCATAGTTTAGAAATAAAACTCATGTTCTTAATATTTCGGTGGAGATAATTGCCTCTCCACTGACAACTTGTCAAGTTTCAGGATGATGCAATACAAGAAGACACAGGTGTAATCTTCCAGATTAATAATAGAAATAGTCCTCACAGACCCTTAACTAGTGCAGTGCTACCGAATGCCATTGCAACATGCACTGATAGTAAAGGTTCTATTATCTGAAGTAAAAGACTCCTCAACCCCACAAAAATAATCCGTAACAGAAGAAAATGGAAGATGTGAAATTAATGCTTCTCAGAGTAGTCTTACCTATTTATTCAGGAGATTTTGTCCTGGATCCATGTTTGTCTTTTTTCATTTCTTTGTTGCTGTTGTATTTTATTCATCTGTCTCCATCCCTGGCCATCATCAGGGCTTCTTCACAAATCTTTCATCTTTATGATATCAATTACATATGCAATTTATCTAAAAAATGAAGGACAGTGGCTTACATAGTTGTGTGTGTTACATAAATGCAAAGTTTTATATGTGTGTGTACGAACACATATTTACACATGCACATATACATATACGTATGCATATACATGCACGCATATACATGTGATACTCCCTAAAGCACTCTTCTAAGGGTGCACAGACACAAATTCCCTTACACCTCTGTAAGGAACTGAGAGAGTATAAAAATGAATATGGACAACTTAAGTTTCCTACATGAAATAGTTTGTCCACCTCCGAGGGACCTTGCTTATTTCAAGGGTCAAAGAGCTGATAAAAAAGTGTCCAGAGAAAAGCAAATGGAAAAAAGAAAACTTCTGAAGATAACTATGAGCAAGACATGTACTTTTCATATACTACTGTATAACTGGAACAGCCCACTATGAGGTCCCAGAACAAGCTGAGAGCAAGCCAAGAGAACCAGAAACAGAACCCGCAGCTGCATTCAGGCACTGTGCTTCAGGAGACGCCTAGTAGCAGCACCAAGGTGGAGAGGAGAGCAGATTAGGATCTGGCAGCAAGGCACCAGGCAGAGCTGGGCCTGCAGCCCCTTCGCACACCACCAGCAAGCAGCCCAACGAGCTGCTGCTGAGTGCATCCAGGGAACTGCAGTATGGGCTGCCAAGCCTCCAGTGCTACAAAGTAAGAAAATGTTTCGCCCAAGAAAATCACTGCCAGTGACAATGACACTGAGATGAGCACATCTTCCCAGGCACAACACACCCATCTCTGTGCAACGGGAAAGAAAAATGAAGTTTATCATTGTGCTTTGCATGTTAGAAGACAGATTTCACACAGTTCAGTAAAGCTCTTTGCCAGCAGTAGAAGTGATTCATATTGCATGGCTAGCTAGATCAAAAATGCCACAAAAGGTTAATCTTTGTTTCCAGGAGAAGGCCAGGAGAGGTGCACAAAGGGATTAGGTAGTAATCACAGCAGATTTCCAAAACAATCTAATGAAACAGACTCAGGTATTGAGGCACACTAGAGGCAAAGCCCAATTTGAGAAATACAAAGAAAAAGAGGAGATATGCCCATGGTGCAAAACTCAGTAGCTGAGGAAAATGCTGCAAAGTCCCAGCTCAGCATCAGAAATGATTAAGTCAGATCTGCTCATTTTTAATACTAGGAAGTGTAGAAAAGCAACCTGGTTTTATTTCAGTTACTAAAAAATGGACAATATGGCTGATCAAGAAAGCGAAAGACCATTTCTCCCAAAACAGTCTCTTTAAGAAACTGAGCACAAAGGTTCAAGTGAAGCACAGAAGAATTGAAATGATCAAGTAATGAACAGGAATTTGAACATCTTTTCCTTCCTATCCACAAAGTAGCAGTAAGACACAGCTGACAGTAAAATTTAATTAAACTTACAACACTTTTCTCAAAAATACTTCTTCATTAAATATTGAAACCATAACTCTAAAACAAGATCAATTTTAGTGTATCTCACAGCGGAAATAACTAGTAATTTCAAAAAAAAAAATCAGAATGTGCTAGACAAACTTGTTCACAATTACTAAATAAATATAGAGACAAGAATTTTCATTTGGAAATATCTGACCATTTATTGCCAGATTACTGGGGAATACTGAGGGTAAATGTGCCCTCTTCCACACTACCTCTCCTAAGTGCCTGCTTCTGATTTCTGCTGGAGAGAGAACATGCTTTGGTCTGAGTTAGCATTTGAGAAAAGAAAGTGGTTGGAAGATACTTCTAGAGATCCTACAGTCTTACCTCACACTTGAAGGAGGTGGAAAAACCCAGGCTTGGCAAGCCACAGTGTTGTCTGAACAAACTCCCAAATCCTCTAGGGATTAGGATTTATATAACAACCTTCCTAAACAACCATTCTTATTGCTAAACTATCCTCCTCATGAAGAAGCTTTTCCTAATGTCTAATTTGAACCTTCCAAGTTGTCCCCCATGCTCACTGTCCCTTGTTTTACTATCTGTGATGAGCAAGATTAATTTGGCTCCACCAGATCCCTAATCCTCTTCATGATGAGTTTAAGTCAAGCTCCTTTTGAAACCAGAGAGACAGGAGCAATTACTGTATTCCACACTGCCTAAATTCAAAGTAACCTTCTTTTGCTTGTGCGTCCCTCTGACAACATGGCTGGTATAATTGTGTTTCACAAACTCCTAGCCTGTAGTAAATACCCCACACTCCAGTTTGGCAGCAAGCTAATAGCCCTGAACACAGCTCTAGTGATGCAAGTGATGTGAAGACAAACATGCACTTAGAAAATAATTCATGGGAAAATCCTAACAGGCAGTCTGTCCTTGGGCTCCTCACCCTGGCAAAGTCAGACACAGCCAAGACATTTGGGAGGATGCAAGGTTACTCATCTAGGCTTCTGTGTAATGTATATGGCAGCAACAAAGATGGAATGGCAGTCTTCTTACCTTCCCAATAAAACCGCAGCTGTTAGGGATTATATTGAACAGTAAAATAAATCTCTGATAACTATATAACTGTACTAGGATGTAAAAACTGTTTCTGGGTGTCTAATTCTTTCAAATAACATACTTATTGTTAGGTTTATGTGCTAGTAATCCAAGAATGGGGTCACTCACATGCTTACAGTCACATTCAGAGACTTGGTGGATCAGATGCCTAATGTCCCCCTTTATTATCTCCGTATCTCAAAATTATGATCACAAATTCAGATTCCTCCATTTGTCCATGCTATTGTATTTCCTACTAGGCTGAATAGAACTTTTTTCCTATTAATTTTAACAGATGTTTTAATTTCTTCTTCATACTATATTTTATTAATGCCTATCACACTGGCATCTAGGCAGATGGCCAAATTCAAAACCAAACTTTTATAGAGAAATTAAAAGAACAGTCAAGCAAATGGGCTCTTCACAGCTGGGAAGCTGTTACTGTATGCTATATTTATAGTATATAAAAGATACTTGTGAACAGAACAGATGGTAACTTAAGAATTTACCTGAAATTGGATTTTGTCCTGAATTTCAGTAGGTCCTTGTGAGTTTGACATTTGGCAGTTTTATTCCTCCAATCTCTCCATTTTCTCTTCTAACACTGCACATTCAGGTTATTTGAAAAGACATACATTTATATACTCCAAAATCTTTTATAAAGGTTAAGAAATAGAACTCTAAATCGCTAATGAACCCAGCAGGTCAGCAAATTTCTTGTAGTCAAAGTTATGAGCAGCTGCATTCTCTCCCACAGATGTGATACAACACTTTATAAACACATAGGTTCCTAAATAGGCAAGTGCGACAAACATATCAGCTCATCACCTATGTGTTTCATAAAATACTTGAAAGTAAACTCTTAACTTAAAACACATTCAAGTTATGCTAAACTTTGGAAACTGAGAGCAGTTCCCTTCTCAATAGTACATGAAGAACAGCATACTCTCCCTTTTGGAAGCAACTAGTGGGTTTTTACAGAAACTCAAAGTTTTTTGAGGTTCACATAGTTATTTTAACACATACATCCTAAGTACAAGATCTTTACACCAAATGATGTACTTTGCACATGTAATACCCAAGCTAAATTCAAAGGAGAGATTTCCTACAACCAGATGGGCTTCATGCCTTCATCTCCTGTTGATTCCCCAGGAAAATGGATGTTAGTTCTTAATCCTGAAAGTCTGCTTTACAAGAATTAAATTTATTCAAATGTGGTGACCACTCACTGGGGTGTTCTGTGCTGCAACATCCCTTCACTTGGCACAACATCGCTTGCAGATTGCTAAATTGCCTATAACAGCATTTTAAGGGCCGTATTATGGATACGTGATGTTGACGTAAACGTTCATTACACATGATGTCTAGAAAAATGTGCTATATTCTACAAAGTAAAACCCACAAAAACCAGCACTAAGCTCAAAATCAACTTTAAAATGAAAAGCAAAATGCTTTTATAGAAGTTATTTAGTTACATAGAAAATCTCGTCTTTGGTTGATTCAATAGTTAAACTTTATGGCTTGATATCCTAAATGAGTCTACCTCATATTTTTATGCATAAATACAGATCATTGTATTGGAGATCACATAACATTTGTTTGTTTTGTTTTGTGTATAGTCACAATCCTTTGTATTAATGAACTAAAATATTCATTATAAATGTGTTCCAGAGGGACGCGTGGGCCTTTGCTCTGGAGCCACAGAGTCTGATTAAATGTAAAAGGAAAGTACATTGTATTTATCCTTTAATTCACAGGTGGCCATAAATCCAGCAAGTTTCCCCTAACAGAATCACACAATCATAAATAGCTCTTAACTCATAACTCAACCTCTTTTTTGTCTGAAGATCTGCAAAACCATTCAGACCATTGCACACCTCAGTCAGCTTACACGCACAAGAAGCTTACCTTTGATGTACAGATAATTTCCACAATAACAGCTTCCTTTTGAATTCTTTTTCTGTCATAAATTTTAATAATGCATTAGGATCTACGGAAATTGGTGTTGTTGTTATATAACTATTCAAAATGTCTGTTTTTAGTGACAAATCATGTTTTTCCTGTTCTGGGGAGCCGAGAGTAGGTATTGTGTCACACATAGCAAATACTCCTGAAATCACCAATGTCTTTCCCAGAAGTTTTACTATGAGCCTAGATATCTTCATGTCCATATTCTCACATCATGCCACATACTCCTCCCAGCTCCACCTGGAATATGTGTTCTAATAGGTTTGCCTGAGCACATAGCAGGGAGCTGCTCAGATTTTGTTCCCTATAAGTCTTCTTGAATCTCATACATACCAGACAGCCTAGCTCTAGGTTGCCTACACTGCAATTCCTTCATGTTTTTCAGCTACATGCCATTTTAGAAATATCATGTGTGCGTCATCTAATTATGTCAACACTGCTGCTAAGGTAGATACTACGTGTAGTTAGGCAAATTTGGTTTCAATATACAACGGCTGAAGTGAAGTCTTTAATTCCAAATTGTCTTATTTGTGAGCATGGGAGAAAAGGCAAAGCAATCAAGAGACCTAGTTCACTTTCACTCTCTTCCCCCCAAAAATAGGCTTTATCTTGAAACAGTTGGGATCACAATGGAGCTGAAACCTGAAGCTGAATTTTCCCTTTAATTTTGTTATTTAAATTTAATTATTATTTTATTAAATTTATTTAAATTATAAATTAATTTCACATTTTTCTTTTATCTCAAAGATTAGCGTTCTAAGTCCTGATGTTTTCAGAAATAATCAATCCTATTCTACTGAATGGGAAATTGCTATCTGTTAAACTAGAAAGCCATCTCAACTTCCCTGACTCACTTATTGAAACTTTTTTTTTTTTCTTTTTAAATTTATCCATGAGAACAATTTCTTCTTAGCACTGATGAAATTTTTGTTTTTAACACATCCAAGAACAAACCCGGTGCCTCATATTTCCCCTGAAATCACCGTGCACCACACTCAGCAAAGGTTTTAGGGACTTAAAAGGCAAGAGCTCCAGGGCTTTTCTTTTCAGCTCCTGACCATGCTGTGCATGCACAGGTCATGCTGGAAGCTGAGCAAGAGGCAGTAGCAGAGTGTGTACCTGCACAGTGCTCACAGCAGCTGGGCTGATGAGCGGGAAGCCACTGAGAAACAAAGGAATGAGAGCTTTCACCCTTACACTCATCTGCACAGGCCCACAACAAATGCCATCATTTTATCTTCCCACACTTCGGAAGGTTGGGCTGCTGCCTGTGAAGACCTGTGGCTGATGAAATGAAGCTCTCCGCAGCTGGCTCCCCATACCCCAGCCCCTTGGGCTCAGTCAGGGCCCACTCCTTGCAGTCGACCAGCAGAGTGCAGTGACGCCTCGTGAGGGTACAGCTCCCTCCAGCTCAGCTGGGCAGGATGCAACTTCTTCCCAAGCTACGGTGCTAAGGCACACATAGTCACCCACCCCTGGGTATGCCACAGCTCAGCTGGCAGGGCTCAGTGAAGTGAAGCCAAGGGATTTCAAACCAGGGAGCGACCAGAGCCTAAATCCAAAGAGTCCTGAAAACACCTTCAAATGCAGCTGGAAAGGCTGCTCAGCTTTTTTCTGGCTCTGCTCCCAAGGGCGGGACTCTAATAGTCTCTGCTCACCTTGACAGCATGTTTCACGAGGAGAGTTCACCAATATAGAGACCATCTGCAGTAGGAAGTATTGCTCAAAATGAGCAATGGTGGCAGAATCTATTGCAGGAAGTGGGGGTGGGGGAAGAGCAATTGCAAACACTGGAAAACTTAATGTGGGCATTTTTCTTAGCATCAAAATATTCTGGAGGCTTCCAAATAAACTCATAACTCAGAAGCATTTGAAAGACAGCAATGCATCACTAATAGGTTTTTAGTAGGTTATATCCTTGAAAGAAGGCAGATGGTATAGAGGGCAAAATGAAGTTGTTGGTGGCCTAATGCATTGCAAGCGGTTTGTCACCTACAGCACTGCTTTCTTTACAGATATCTAACATGCACACACACACAAAAACCTCTCAAGTGAATTTATTGACTAAAACTAGTTCCACAGAACCAATTAGTATCTTACACAGGCTGCCCTGCAAGGCTTATGAGGCCATCCATCACTTGTCCATTTAACTATTTAGCATTTGTTCCAGCAATTTGTCACACTGTCAGAATGGTAGCATTTCAGAATAGGAGTTTTTGGTTGAAAGAAATCCAACTCAGATAGTGCAGATATTTCTTTTTTTTTTTTTTAATAAGACACAAGATTTATGTTTCTATTATTTTTAACCTTAAGCATCATGTCTGGAGGGTGAGGTTAATTCTTTGTATTTCAAAGTCTCTACATTTGAATCAATTGTTTGATATGAGAATTTTAAAATATCATGCTAAATGGAATTACTTCAAACTTCATCAGAAATTCACAGTTCTGACATCATAGAGCACCTTATCTTACAGCTGCAGTGATTATATTTTTATCATTTTTCTCATCTAGTCATTTGCTTTTACATTCATTTCTAGCAACTTCCTTAATTTCACAGTACCAAACAAATTGCAAAAAAAAAATTGTTTTTCCAGTGAATGAAAGGCAAAGTATCTACGTAATATTAGCATGTATACTCCTAAGGTATTTTAGACTTCGCAGACTATACATCTAAAGGGAAAGAAAAAAAGATTACTGCAGAGCTTCAGTTACCCATCCACATATATTTACAAAATATAAATTAGCATGAATGCAGAAAAATCTAAAATGCAAAAGAAACCATTCAGGCTTGGCCATATCTTATGGAATATTTGGGATCCATAACGGGCACTGGGAACCGTTTCCAAAGAATGATACTCAGTTTAAAACACAGCCCGAGCATTTTGATTAAACAACATGTAGAAATTAGACTAACACAGTTTCTACGTTAAATGAAAACAGCTACACTGAGAATGTAAGGCAACCTGTTAACACGTTGTCGGACAACTCTCACAGTCCTGAGGCACACAGTTGTATGCCCATGCACCTGCTATTCTTCCACTTTACAGACTGCACTGAAATGAATGAAAGTTATTCAATAACCTTTAGATTTGTTTATTGTTTCAGAGGCAGGACTTGGTTTTTAATGGTGAGAGCACACAGATCAGAGGTCTGCTTTCCTGATACCCCGTAGGGTTTCCTGATTTAGATTTCTTATGAAGTGGATGCAGCAAAGATGCCTGGGAATCAAATGCCATCTCTGCATCTGAATGCTGTTAAGCAGCTCCCATGGCATTTCTCCCTGGCTCTTGGTGTGCGTCTGTCACTAAGCTCACTCCCAGAGATAAAACAGCAAATGTGAACTCCTGCGGGAAAGAGCGTCAAGTGAAAACCTTTCTTGAAGCCTTGAGAATGCTGCAGCTCAGTCAATCACAAGTCCTTCAATGAGAGCAGTGTGCCTATCTCACCATGTATACAGAAGGGTTTGTGGTGTACAAGTGTTAGGCAGGGAAAGCCAAACGTTTAGCATATACAGAGTGAAGTGAGTATCTTGCTTTAAAAGGCTTAGCAAATTTCACTAGCTACCACTAAGATTGTTACAGCTACGAAAACCCAAAACCATCCCCTCTATGCTTTGCTGGGTAATTATAGTGTTAAATGCATGATAATTTTCTATCCATTTGTGTCTATAATTAGTAGCTTCAGTCAAATTATCCGGTAAATATTACTGTTGCATTTGTCTGTGCAGAGGATGCTGTTCTAGGTTACAATGCAAAAGATATTATTTCCAGTTACAGTGAGAAAATGATAGGAATACTATTAAGGCTGAAGTAGCCAATTGGTGGGAGAGGGGACCTGAAGGACAGGTCACCATTAAGCAGAGCCTCAGAGCCAGGCAGCCACAGCTGATGGGTCCAGTGACAACAGGAAAGGATGCATACAGCAGGGGGATTTAGACCCCTTCCAAACAACAACTTCCACCAACAGGTCCAAGGGCTATGTAAATGCCTACTTATTCAGCTATGGAAAAGAATTTGCTTATTTACTTTTTTGAATACACTGAGAGCAGGAAATAAAAAATTGTTCCAGCTATAGACACAGCAAAAGAATACCCTTATAACAAAATTTCAGACAGTGCTAAACAATGCAACCCAACAATCCACCTGTTTGTCTAATCCCTATTTTGGGTAGCAGAACTGACAAAAGGAAGCAGCGAAAAATACCACAATACGCCTTGGAACTAGAGACTGTGGCAACTCCTACAGGAAACCTGAGGAAGTTAGAAATGAAGTTGGAGACAAGATATTAAAATAATTGTATCCTTTTCCCCTCCCCTCACAAAATAAAAGAAAAAAAATCTGCAGCTTCTGTTTATTTAATTCCCTTTTGTAAAGAAGTTCCAGGACAGCTCCCAGAAGTTGCAGAGAAGCTTTTTGAGTTTAATAGTCCAGAGTTAATTGCCATTCATTTTGCAGGTTTGGTACAGAAGGCAGGTCAGAATTAATTTCTTGCTTAACCAACACTGAAATTCACACTCAAAGTATAAAAAGCTATAGCTGCTACTGAAGTCTCATTCAGAGAGAGGTGATCGCAGCAAGAACTTGTCCTGAATATAAAAAGCATCTGGGAACATGCACTGTCTCAAACCAAAAACTGGAAGCTGAAAATGAAAAATACGAAGTAACCCAAACTCATCAGGAAGGGTTAAACACTCCTCTGCCTGTTCTGACAAAGGAATTCAGCTCTAAACCACAGCTTCTCCATCAGTGGGTTACTTGGGCAGTTCAGCACACAGCTGATTGGAATCACATAATCAGGTCAGAAGGGTTTCACAATGGCCCTAAATATGGTTGCTATCAGAAAAAGGAGCTTAAAGGTATAAAGACCAATTACTGGTAAGCGATGCTTATTGGGATACATTCATGCCTCCATCAGGATGGCAAGAGGAGGGGAGGGCTGAGGAAGAAAAAGCAAGACTTCAATACGTGTACAGCTCTGCTTTCTGTTATAAACCATTCTAGACAAAGAACATGTTTGAAATAAGACAGTATCTGTAAATAATTGAATTACGTATTTGAAATTTCCTGAAAGGAGAATATGGAACCATGAAAGTTCATATAAACAAAGCAAATCAAAAATACTGAATACAAAAGTTCATTTTCTCAGGATGTCCTATTGCCATGGAAATGTTCTTCCACACTTTCTTTCTGGTAGGCCACCTGCCTGTTAGCACCCGTAGCTTCTTGTCTCCCTCCTAGATTTACAGAGCCTCTGTGATGAAGAGGCCACATCTTTCACCTTGCATTTTATATTCAATTGAACAAAAAGAGATGTACATCTACAGTGAACACATCAATTCGGCATTTTCCCCAGAAAAAGCAATACTGAAAATCCTTATTTAGTTTCTGAATCGAGGACTACATTGTATAAAAATTTTGCTTTGACTCTCAAATTCCCCAGGCAATTCACATTATTTAATCCTTGTTGAGATTTAGTATTTTGGCATTGCTTTGCCTTGTCCCTCCAAGATGCCCCTCTTAATAATGTCCTTGGATTGCAGTTGCAACAAGTCAGACACATATAAATTGTCCTTTTGTGAATGCAAGCAATGATACTTATTTTTCTTCTGTTCAGGTATGGAAACAAGTAAGTAGAAAAGCTAATTCTGAAACCCACGGACATCCTTCATTTAAACAGGTCCTCAAGTTTAGGCTCAGAGGAATGCCTAAAAAGGACAAATGCTCAAGAGCAATGCTTTTTACATGCACCAAGAATAAGCCACAAATGTTCTCCTACGCCATGCAGAACTGAGATGGATGCTCTCACAAAGGAGATGCCAGAGGCCACATTACTATTCCTTTATTTTCTTCCCCTGTTGTTCTTCTCACACTCACTGTATCCCAAAATACATATAGATCATGGACTTTTTGAAATGAGATGGAAGGAAAAATTCTGAGTGAAACTGTAAAAGTCAAAAAACTCTCACTGTAGGCAGCAACAGCAGCAGCCCACTGGAGTTCATGCTATTTCCAACAGCTTCTTAAAGTCATGCAACACTGCTTAGTGTGGAAGCCAATAAACTGTATGAAACCATAGTTGCAATAGTTGTGTACACCCAGGAAGTAAAATATATTGCTGAAAGCATTCTTAGACTGGCTTGACTCCATCCATATTCACCACTGTATTGGTGTAAATCTTTCTGTACAGAAACAGGAAAAAAATATTTCCCAAGACCTACAACTGGTATTTCCCAACACTAACTCTGGGGCGCTCCAGAGTCTGCCTGCCTCCTTATTGATGGACTCTACTGAAAGGTGACTGGATGTCAGTGGAGATCATAAAACCAAAAAGTCCACTGTTGCCATTTCTCACACTGTTGATTTCATGGCTGCTGGTGGAATTGTTACAACCAGACAGATCCTTCTCCTTAAGGCTACTATTGAATTTCCCAATCTTTCTTGTCTGTCTTTTCAACAGAGGGTGGGAAAACTTGCAAAATAATACTATATGTTATATTATATCAGGAATTAAAATGTCATATACATGTATCTAGTGGACGTGGTTTAGAGACCTTCTGGAAAGGCACAAACACACATACTCAGAAGTAAGATTCTGATCTCAAACATTGTTTTACAAATTTGAATTAGAATTCCAGTGGAATAAGTATCATTATTCCAAAAGAACAAAGAATGAGGAATTTACTAAAGATATTTATTAGCCTCTATGAAAAACCCCGAGAAAATACACAGGCCTACCAAACACTCCTTGCCTTAAATGGTTCTCCATTCTACAGCTATTCTGGAAGATAAAAATGAATGAAGCTGTGTGATGGACAGCTAAATCTTTTATTATATATATATATAATAATTATAATTATATTAATATAATATATATATAATATTTATTTATTTATTTTATATATATATAAAAGGATCTAGCTGTCCATCACACAGCTTCATTATATATATATATATATATATATATATATATATATATTTCCCTACTCTGTTTCTCCATGGAAAACTCAGGAGAGATGGCGTAATTAAAGCATCCAGCATAATATAAGATCAGTTAGAATTTCAGAATTGCATTGAAGTTGTTGAAAGTGCTTGGACTTTTATTCAGTAATCTGGGAACACAGCCAATCTTTTCTATGTATTCCCAAAGGGAGATTTTCATTATATGTATATATATTTAAACAAAAAAAATTCTTCTTATCTTCCTAATGTACAGTCATGGAAGACGTGTCCTTAGAAACAAAATTTGATGTTTCAATATTTTAGGGTACCCTTTCAGCCATAACAGTAGCACTAAAATTTTTCTAGAGCTAGATCAGTCTGATTTCTCAATGGTTTATCTGCAGAAAATCTACCTGCAAAGGTGTTCTATTAAGGCTGTTTTGAGGGAAGAGGAGATTGAAAAGAAGTTATACAGCAAATGAGTAAGTAAAACTACTTTCTCTTTCCTGCATTTTCTGACTTCCTTCCCAACCTGTCATCTTTAATTAAACTCACTGCAAGTTTGGAAGCCTAGTAAATCCAGGAAATTGCTTATAAAGTGGTATATATAAGTGTTCTAAACATCTCCTGTTCCATGGCTCTGGATTTAATAATTTTCCATTAATAGCCTGTACAACTAGAAGAATTTTTGTCAGTATGACTGATTTAGCACTAGCCTCAGAATCTCCCTTCAAGACTCACTCAAAGCTTGTGATTAGTTGATGCTGATAGCAATATAAGCAGTCTCCATGGATTCTTGAAATAAAAAAATTTACAAGTCTCATCTTCATATTTGGTTGATATCCTATCTCTCCTCTTGCACAGAACATGATAAATTTACAAGGGATTTTGCTCAGTTAAGAATTATTGGATTTGTCCAAAAAAAAAAAACCAAAACCGAAAACAAAACAAAAAAACCACCGCCACCACCACCAAAATACTCATTATATATAAAGAACTCCACAGATCAGGCATGGATACACTGATCATTGCAAATGTCTGACACGCTTCATTCCTTTTTAGACATGCTGCAGGAATAAATTTAGATTTTTGAAAGCAAAACAGTGGATTCCTTCTAAATCATGTGCATTATTTGTTAAACTCTTGGAGAGATTATTTTAAAATAGGACTGACAATTTACTAAAGGTTTATATGGTGCCTAATTCAAAGGAATGCTGATCAGTACACAAATATTTGAATTGTTTTCTACTTCCTTGATTACACAAAAAGAATGATAAAGAGTAGAATTATTCAATTATTCTCTGTATGGATTGTAGATGAGATCTTCATGACTTTCTGGTTGTTTGTTTGTTTTAATTAAGAACAGTTAACTGGTTGGGATGAATGCAAAAAAAAAAAAAAACACAACTCAGAAAACCTAATTGAATGAATTATTGCCTATGAGCAACAATTTTTTCCACCCATGGCAAGACCTTCATCTTAAGTTTAGTTTATACTTGATATATTCTCATAAAGTGTAACACGCTTCAAAATATGCCACAGAATCATTATATTCAATAGTCCCTATAGACAGGCTCTAGAAGGAGTTTTGCAGGCTCCTTGACAGGAAAGAGACAATAATCCAATAGCTTCATCGCTTTGAACTATATAACTAGGGATTTAGGGAAAAGCCCATATTGGAGCTCAAAAACTAAGTACTAAGACTGCAAGTTGAAAATACATTTACTGTCAATACTGCTCTCCAAGCCAATGCCTTTTCTCCAAGTACTGTAAATTAGCAGTACCTTTTTATACATCTCACTGGCATGTCCTGCTTGGAAAAGATTCTCAAAATAATGAGCTCTTTGGTTTCATGTTACAAATCTGCTTATCTGCTGTGGTGTTTGTTGCTGGTTTTTTGCCTTAATCATAGCTACAGAAACCAGGGCTTGTGACAAGGAAGAGGAAGCCATGCACCAGCTCCATAAGCACTTAAAGCTTATTCAGAGAGAGGAAAAGGGAACACCCAGCCAGCTCTACTTATCATCCCAGCCTACTGCTTCTGCTAGTTCATGATGACATGCTAAGCTACGTTATCAGCCTGCTTTGCACACCGCAGTGGGGAAGAGCTATCTGTCACGGGCCAGTTTAAGGTAATGCTGCCAACACAGACTGCATTTACAAGCACGTGGAGAGGAAAGGGGAGCAGCTAACACTATTTCACATACTGTCAAGAAGTTCTGCAGTACCTGAATGAGAATTAGTCATTCTCCCAAATAATCCTATTACTCCTCATATGCCGAGCTGGGCAGTCTGCCCACTATGGGAAGCCATTGGGCACGTGCAGGCAGTGGGGAAGGACTGTGGTGACAGGACTGTCCTCCTCCATCTACAGGAAGGTGAAATAGCAGCAGTAGAATAGAATTTCCTTTCAATCTATTTCTCTGGCTTTTTCACATCCCTGGAAGGGAAGATTGCATAGTCTGTCCACTACTTGACATAAGGTCCATAATAAAAGGATCCACATAGAAATTGATTTCTCTTTAAACTTGTCTCATCTCTACAGATGAAATCTCAATGTTTTAAGAGAAAGGTCACACGCATCAAATAAGCACAGAGAAAAACCACAAATCTAGATTTCTACATTTAAATACCTTATTCTAAAACATATTTGCATTCTAAGCCTGCTTTGAATATTTTTAACAAATATTAAATTATACATCTATTAGCTATGTTGAATTGCAGCAACAGTTACTGAATTGCTAATTCTGGTATCTAGGGGCACAGATAGGAAATTTGTCGGAGGACACAAGATCAAATTCACTGTGGACAAGACAGCCATAATCTTGGCTATTCTAATGAAACATATCTGTTATTTCAATGGTTTCTCTCTTCACAGAATCACAGAATCACAGAATCACTAAGGTTGGAAAAGACCTATAAGATCATCCAGTCCAACCATCCACCTGTCACCAATGGTTCTCATTAAACCATATCCCTCAACACAACATCCAAACGTTCTTTGAACACCTCCAGGGTCGGTGACTCCACCACCTCCCTGGGCAGCCCATTCCAGTGCCTGACCACCCTTTCAGAGAAGTAGTATTTCCTAATATCCAGCCTGAATCTTCCCTGGCGAAGCTTGAAACCATTCCCTCTAGTCCTATCACCAGTTACACGAGAGAAGAGGCCGACCCCCAGCTCGCTACAACCTCCCTTCAGGTAGTTATAGAGAGCAATAAGGTCTCCCCTGAGCCTCCTCTTCTCCAGACTGAACAATCCCAGCTCCCTCAGCCGCTCCTCATAAGGCCTGTGCTCCAGACCCCTCACCAGCTTTGTTGCCCTTCTTTGAACACGCTCCAGGGCCTCAATGTCTTTCTTGCAGTGAGGGGCCCAGAACTGGACACAATACTCAAGGTGCGGCCTCACCAGAGCTGAGTACAGGGGATACTATACTATATACTATAATATTTTAGAGAAAACCTATTGGGAAGAGAGCTGTCAGCACCCATGTGAAGTCTTGCAGCTAGTATTTTTCTGCTCCTTCTCACAAGCACTAATTCATACCCTACTGAGAAATTCAATGGTCTTTAGAAGCTCTCAATTCCCCCTCATCCCTACTAGCACAGGGAACTGCAGGGCAGGTGACCCAACCACCATCTAATTTCTGCAAAAAACAGATGATAAACCTATGTGGCAGTTTGTTCTTATTTTTTCTTAAAAAAAAAAAAAAAAAAAAAGCACAGATATAATTTATAAGAAATTTACACTGTATATTTACTTAAGTGAAAAATCTTATGGATTTCTTTAGCTAAATAACATTGCTATAAATTGGAGAGTACTTACTGGAGTGGTGAATGCCAAATCAAAGTGATTCTCAGTGAATACAATTAATCAAACTAATAAATGTTGAATTCTTTCTGCATCCAAATCAATGTTCTCTACCTACATACCACCACATACGTATCACAGAATCATAGGGGTTGGAAGGGGCCTCTCATCTTGTCTAACCCTCTGCTAAAATGTGTTCCCTATCGTAAATTGCACAGGAGTGGCATCTTGCAGTTACTTACTTACTGTTGATGAATTATTATTATAACCCCATTGATTTCCGTAAAGTTGTTTGCCTCAACTGAGGTAAGACTCTCGTTCATACAAATAAATAAAAAGAAAAAGCAGATGATGCTCTTAAAGCTTAATTCTGTAAATATACATGCATATAAAAACTTTGTGTTATTAGTACCTCTGACACAAGAGAAGCTTTATATTTGTTGTTACTAAAACAGAGGCTTTTAAGTAAATAGATCTTCAAAGGCTATTGTTCAGTAGCACTTACGAGCCACTCCAATACTTGATCTGTTCAAATCTCACACATGAAACCAGGAATACAGTAATATGCATCTCACTCATCCCTCTCCCCAAACTTGAAATACTCCACACATTTGAAGCAACAATTATTTTTTCAATAAGCTTCTTTTAGCTAGTAGAAATTCTTCCTCCTCTTTTATGTTCCAGTCAAAGTATCAAATAATTTGACCCTTTACACATAATGCCTTCTCTCTCTTTGACTGTGTAAAGAATGCAATCCACTGCCCACCAAAAACTAAAATACAAATGTGTTTTCCTCTGAAGACACCAGTTTAGAAACAAACAAGCAGATAAAATGCATCTAGCTGGTTGCCATCTTCCTCCTCAAGATATCAAAAGTCTAAATAGGCTTTTTATTCTATTTTCTACAATTTGCAAAATTAAGTAAAACAAACAGACAAACAACACAAAGATTCCTTCAAAAAAGAACAGATTAAAAAACAACAACAACAAAACACCACTAGTCACCCCTCATCCTATACACAATGGCTTTAGCTATTAGCATCTAATCCAAACGTCTTAGAGGCATCTCCTCCTTGCCAGCATCCTTTTCCTGCCATTAATTTCCTTTGACTGCTTTTGAGAATCTATGCCAAGCACACACACCAATTAATGCATGAAAGTTTTAAAAAAGCTTTTCATTGATTTTTAGCCATTTCTCCTTATTGCAGAAGTCATCATGCAGCCAGAAGTCAAAGAAATAGAAGAGGGTGGATTCATATTGAGAATTACACAAGTAAGACATCAGTTTTTCTGTTAAGATGCAGTGTAGCATCTTGGAGCAAGCATGGATTTTGCAGAATGCAATTCCACCTTGTAGTCACCTATGCAGTCAAAGGAAGGTTGATGGCCAGCAGGGAGAATCAGATATAAGCGCAGACAAACAAAGAAAACAAAACAAAATAAAAAAAAATCGGTTTTGGCTGTAGGCACAAAGAAATAGTTATTCTCTTTGCCAGTAATTTCTCAAAGGGAAAAGGTCTCCAAAGGAAAAGAAATCATGAAATTAAAAGCCTGATGTTAACTTAGCAATTCTCATGCTTTCTCTGCCTCTTTTTTTTTTTTTTCCCCAACAAAATTGTATAGGAATTTTAAAATTAAGTTGAATGAACAATGGGAAATTCTCCCTAATAAATATCCCCATTAGGACCTTCCCATATTACTTCTCTAGATCGCCTTCAGAATCCGTTCTACAGCACTTGGGAAGTCTGGGCATGGGTCTCAACCCTAGTGAACAGTTCTTTATGAAAATGCATTTTGAGAACAGAAATGCCAATCAAAACCAATTGCAAAAATTATTTCTTTTCACAAACTTCCAAGTCCTTCCTTCAGGAAAACTTAGCTTATTTTCCAAATTTAATCCCATTAAAAATATAATTTTTTGAGCTTTCAGGATCCAGGGTCCTCCTATGCTGCAGAGCCAAGCATTACTCACCCAGCATTCACCTCTGTCCTTGGTCTCTCATCAGTGCCCAAGAGTACAAGGCTCGGCTTGCTTGAAATTCACAAAGAAAAAAAAAACCTTAAAAGATAATACTATCAACTGCCAACTTCAGAACTGTTATTTCTCCCCTTCCCACATAAGAATATTTTTCTCACAATCAAAATCTTCAACTTTTTAGCAGCATTAGTCTCAACTCGACCTGACTAGTTCCTCAGAGCAATGGTTTTCAAGATGTAGCCCACAGAGCACTCAAGGTTGGTGGATATCTGCAAGGGTAACTTGAAAAGAAAGCATTAAAAATTCAAGCTGATTGTCAGTGGGGTTTTAACTCACTATACAGAGATCTGTACCTTCAGTAGAAAAGGTTGAGAGGTTCACAGATCAAAAAAGGTTGAAAACTACAACCCTATAGAGCAAAGCACAATGCTGTTGGAGTGACTTTATAATTTTAGACTCAGATCTCAATACACATCTTGAGCAGCAATCACAGCAAGCTTCTCTGTCATTTTGCCTTGCTAAGCTAAACAAACAACTACTCTACAGCACAGGAGTAACAACAATTCGTATACAAACAACACTGACTATAATCATTTACGCTGAGGAATCCTGACTAGCTTATCAAATCTGTCAGCATTCCTTTGCCTTTGCACCACCTTGATGCTTTTAGCTAGAAGCAGAAATAACATGAAAAAAGCTGAAATTCACATTTTCTTTCAGAATGAATTCTTATGTGCCAGTAGCATGGCCTCCAGCAGACCATTCTCTAAAATTTCTGTGCAAATTTTACGTCAAAAGGGAAGGATTACCTCACTCACTCAGCCCCACAAATCCTGAATCCTACAACAAATCTGTCTCTTTCTGTCCTAGGAAAGAACAGTTCCTAGAAAAAACTTCTAGCTTGGGTGTGCACTATTTCTCTCCAGCTAACTGGACCTCAAGTGTGTCTTTCTGCATATTATACCATACATAGGAGTGGAGAAAGAAAGGGAATAGGGCAAAAGATTCTATTACACTATTGAAATGAAAATTCCCTCCCTCATTAACAACACACATTTTGTGCATTTCACTGCAGTGTTGATCTCATTGATGGCAAGGATGCTGAATGATGAGGAGGCATCATCACTTAAGCCCAGCCTCCAGCATCTAGCTCCAAATTTCAGATATGAGGAGCACCAACATTCAGGCAACATTTGACGACACACATGCAGCTGTAGGGACTGCAGTGTCACGCACGGATGCTAACAAAGGCAAAGAGGGGAACTTACTCTACCACAGGAAAAAGAAGATTCTGGAATAATTAAAAGGAAAAGCAAGAATCCTATAGAGAATCAGCATCTAAACATTCCATAAACATTTGAAATAAACATTAGAGAAGCTTATAGAAGGCAATTCACAGATATCTCCTGATAACATTACTGCTGTATAACCCAAATGGCATTTGTTTTTGATGATGCAAAGCTGTGCAGCAGCAGAGTCAGTAAAGAAAACATCGTGCTGGAATGATGTTTTCCATCACTATCCTCAAGAAGAGAAACTTACATTGCAGTGAACATCAAGGCAAGTTTTCAGCGTATAGGGAAGCAGGCCCATGTCAAGAACTGTAAGGCATTTCTCTAATAAAATATGGAAGATTTAAATGATGCTTCCCTTTTCCTACACATGCACATTTACCTGAAAATAGTGAAACATTTAGGTTTATTATCTTTCTAAGGCTGTTTTAGTGCTAATTCTATATATTAAAAAAAAAAAAAAAAATCAAGCAACTGCATTCTAAAGTATTTTGCAATTCACTCCCTTTAACATACCAAGAGAACAATAACAGTAGCCCTTGGAGAACTGTGCTGTATAGATCAAGTCTTGCAGTAATGTGGCTCTGTCACCTCCCCAGGTCACCACCTTTCTTCCAGTGAGAGGCACACTGATCCGGCACAGCTCTGCTCATCTTGCCACCGCTCTCCCCTGGCTCTCCCTGAGGCAAACCCCAGGACTCTGTGCTTTGTCCGATACTCGTACTCCACAGAAGCGGTTAAGCATTTTCATGAGGAGAGGACAGAGAGGTGAGAGAATACATCAGTCACAACTAGAAACACTGCAGTCCCAGCTGCACTGCTGATGAAGAAAGGAATATTGTTTATGTGAATTCTGCATACTTTTATTTTCACACTTTAATTTTCTGGATATGTAAGAGAGTTTGGACATATCTGACCATCCCATTCACTGAATTTACTCATTGCTCCAGTGACCCACTTTCCCAGTGTTTAACAAACTGATAAATGAAAAACTAATTTCTCTAAAACAGTCTAACATACAGAGAAAAAGCATACACAGTGTATTTTTGTCATTTAGAAAAATATACTTCACTCTTCGCACATAAGCACCTCATCTTTACATTTAAACATTTAACAAAACTTGCAAGAAATTCATTTTGTTTTCTCTCGAGTCCAAGGCACATAGTAGCCCTGTATTTCTTAGCAGCCAGCTGGAGGAGTCAGACAAAGCAGCCATCACCTGAGCACAAAGGCAGCAGCAGAGATTTTGAGGGCAACATTTCAGTCAAAGTGAGAGCAGGGAGAAAAACAGAAGAGAGCTCTTCCCAGAAGGCACAGAGTGCTGTGAGGAGCTGGATGCTGCCACCAAAATGACATCTGCAAAATTCCTCTCCTTCTTCTGTGACTGTGCAATTGTTCTGCCAAAGGAAATCCTGTAAAGCAGTGACTGAAGGGAGAGAATTTGCTACTTAAGCCCTGTTAGGCCGTTCAAATGTTAACGTTATCAATCAGAGAAGACCAAAAACATCGCTCTGCACATGAGACAACTTAATTTTTCCAAGGTACAGCAATCAGGTCTGCAAGCACTAATCTGCGATGACAATGGTACTTGTTCTTCCATGCCACTGCATTCATTTTCTTTTTGACTCTTGGTGTTTTGTGAAATGGTTTGAAACCTCAGACTAACACCTGACCACGCCATGCAATACTTCTATTTTTTAATCATTTTCAAAACATGTTCTGGAAAGAAAAGGAAATATTTAACGCTTCATTTGTTGCATGTGTTTCTCTATGCTGTTGCTCGTCTGTGTTATTTTGAACACTATCTATTTAAAGAAGTTGTATGATATGTGGAAGACAGCAGGTAGAGTGATTGACTGAAACAGTCAGATTTTGAACTGCCATATAGCTGTGGAAAGGATAAAAATATTTCCTTACCTCAATTCATGGCATAAGAAAAAAATTCTCCCAGATCTTCCATACTGAATCATTTTTATACTTAAAGGTTTCAAAGTGAAAAGAAGGTATAAAGAGTAGTATTTAAAAACAAAACACATTTTCACAGCTTTTTTTTTTTTTTTTTTTTTTAGTAGAATGTTGAAGGAGAAAAAGCCTGCGTGCTCTCAGTTAGGTTTACTAAATCAGTCATGAAGGCAGCTGATCTAAAATGCATCAGCTGTCACCTGCTCAGTCTCAGTTTGACAGTTCAATACCTCCTCATCTTCTGAGAGTGGCAGTGTTGAGACCTGAGTAAACTGCGTCTGTATGCAAACTGTCACAGAGCTCTTGGCATATCATTAGGCCTGACCTCCACGGCTGCGGTGACAACAGGGAACATTACAGCCAATTGTCATTGGAGTTAAACTTAATGTATGGATGTCCAAAATTCAGCAGTGGGTGAGGTAAGCCCCCCAGACAGCAGACAGCTGATGAACTACATAATTACAGTAAGACAATCTTACTCTTTTGGAGAATGCAAGTTTGCATCACCAATTCAAATCACATCTCCCTCCAGATCTATAGGTGCATTTTTCCTCTCAGCTTTTATCTGGTCTAAGCATGACATAAATATCAGTACATCCTAGCTATCAGCCTCAGGTAGGAAAATGAAGCATTATTCAAGGCCACGAAAGGACAATCTAAGACACATTTCCAGGCAGTGGCAGTCAGGGTCACACACACACAGCAGTTATAGAATCTGTACCTAATCATTTTGGTGGCCACAAGCCTGCAACATCTCCCTGTATCCTCTCTCCTAACTTGCCTTCATAAGCATCTTCAGAGCTCTTTAATACATAGAAAAATGGGTCCTGAATAAACAGAAAATGAGCTTGAAGAGATAAAAATTCATATTCAGATCTTTTCTGAATTTTCATGCTAATTACCCACAACAATAATATTTGTAAGCACTAGTGAAGCTTGACAGGAATAGAGGTAGATCCATACAAATACTTTATTGTAAGAGTGACAGAGCACTGGAACAAGCTGCCTAAAAGGTTGTGGAGTCTCCTTCCCTAGAGATATTCAACATCAATCTGAACACCTAACTGTGCAACCTGTAGTGAATCTGCTTTATCAGAGAGATTGGACTCTATGATCTCTAGAGGTCCCTTCCAGTCCCTATAGACTGTGATTCTGTGACTAGTTTGGGTTCGCTGAATATTTGAATGTCATGCCGGTATTCAATCCCCTTGCCAAACATCATTACTACCTCACAGATTACTTTAAATAAATGAATAAAACAAGTAAACAAAGAGCTTGTAGCTCCACTAATACTAGGCTCCACAGTTTTTACTTTTGTAGTATGAACTACAGTTCTTTTTGGCTTAGACATTCTGCAGTGAACAGAACAGGATCAAAAACAGCCCATACTCATTAGGATGTCCCCATATAATTCATCCACAGTCCCACCTCGTACTGCCATCATGAATTACGAGATCATTCCTATCTAAAAAATATTTCATGCTGTCTCAGTTATATTTCTCTATAGTAGAGAATGGTCCATTCTTCACTTCTCCAATGGTCAGTCAACAACAGAAATAGACACAAAGTCCAGCAGTTGAGCAGATATTTAAGATTTTCTACATCTCCAATTCCCTTATGAGTTCAGTAATTCTCTATTGATGTCAACACTGGAAACAGCCCTGGAACACACTTGCATAGCTTGTCGAGTATTAAAACATAGCATTTCCAGTAGAAGGTATTTCTTCAAGACCTTTCCAAAGTTAATACCAATTTACAAGAAAACTTTTCTCACCCATCCTACTCCATTTCAAGTCTGTACCATTCCTAAGAGGTTGTTTTTAAACTGAATTTTTAACCACATTTTCTTAAGTTTGATACTTTGTAATTGACACAATATCACATAAGAGGCTATCCAACTTGAGCAGCAAACAAAGGCAGATATTCACAACAGTAAAAATATGTTAAAAAAAATTAGTATTTACATGCGTAAGTCTCAAAAGAGTTGGGTTAGGATGAGGCAGGACATTTCTTTTAACTTTGAGTTGCAATGAAGTAACTTTAGCTCCATTTGTAATGAAGTAGATTGTGCAAATATAAACTGATGAGATGCACCTATTAATAACTGTCCATATTTGTAATTTTTTTTTATTCTGTACCTTAGAGAACTAACTAACATGGTGAGTGCTCCTGGAGCAACAGTATCTGTTTCTGGGTGAGTTACAACCCTTGGGCAGTTAACTGTTTCCAGCTTACATAACAAGAAACTGATGCATCTTCTCTCTTTTTTTTTTTTTTTTTCCTCCAAACAACAAATCTGTTCTCTGACAGTGGCGGCTGACTGACTGACAAGGCAATAGATTGATTATAGAGAGTATTAAACCTACCCACAATAATGACCATAAAGAGACCAATTTGCCAGGCTTATCAGCTTATAACTTTTCCATGTCTCTGTTTAAAGCATGTCTTGATGTTTGGGAGGAGGTGAAGAGAAACAGAAATCTTATTTATTCTTTTCTGAGAAACAGAAATCTTATTTAACAACAGCATGAGAACTCTTGGACACACTTTATATGCCACGAACAGTCCTTAAAAGATTAATTATTTATTAATTGTTGGATTTCTAAGAAGCAAAGCAATGGATTAACTGGTTGTTTAATGGCATAGTAGGTCTAAGTGTTCTTACACCCCTTACTGGCACTGTTGAACACTATTTACCAAACTCAGTATTCCTGCGTATCTGCAATGGATGTATCTGTTAATCATTTATAATCCTTTCATCAAGCATTTATAAGGGCCATGTTAATGTGAAGCTGAGTGTACAAAGCCTCCGCACAGGAGTCCCCAGTACCTCAGTCCTGGCAAGTGCCCCTGGGTCCAGCCAAGGCACAACCCAATCCCATGGATTAAATCTTAAAGCAGAAAACTCATCTGCAGCTGGATACTGATCTATTATGTAATTAATACTAGGAAAAAGGAAAAGACATGTCACAGGAATCCAGGGGATAAGTGGACACACCAAGGAACTGAACTGCAACAAATTAGAATCTAACGCTTCCTGGACTGAAACAAGCTGCTGGCAGAATAAACAGCGAGCCTGGCACCCGATCATATATGATGCAAAAAATGTTCTTTCCTTTGGAGAATTATACTGTATTTTCTGTTTCCTTTTAGAAAACACGTAAAAGAAAGAGTTCACCATTTTCTGCTGTTATTTATACATCTTTATCCTGGTTTCCCTTATACATCTCTCTAAATAACTCTGCTATTTTTCCCTCCGTTTCTCAGACCTTCTGGATAAAATTCTCAGATTAAAACCTTCCAACTTTTTGTTTCCCTTCCCTATTTCAGCTTGTCTCTTCAGAAACGTGGTGCTTAGTAATGAATAAATATTTAAGCTGAATGCGTACCACTGATTTACTCATATCATACAAATAAATGCAGTCTTTTGGACCCTCTTTGACTTAAGCTGGGCACTGTGCATAGCCTTTAATAATAATGTACAACATGTTGGTTTTTGTTTGTACAGAATTTAAAATAATCACAAGTTTCACTAAAAAGTTCTTATTTTCCCCCACAATGTTCACTACATTTTATCTGCTCTTCTGGTTACTGGTTTTTGGTATTTATTCAGTCACCTTCAAATGAACAAGTAATTGTGATATTAGGATTTCTATTCTCCTTTCCCCTATGTAAAGATGAAAACAGCAGCTCTAAAGCACAACAACTTCTTTTGCATTCTACAGTGGATACAACAGTAGCAAATCTAACCTCTGTACAGAGAGAGAATATCCTATAATTGTCATTGTTAGAATGAAGAGAAAAATTCACAGCCATTGACTTAAATCAGAACTAAAATATACCCCTCCTCTTCAGCACGATGTTTTGAGTAATTTGAAATGCACCAGTGCCTGCATAGATATTCACCATGTCTGAGCAGTTTAGGTCACTGAAGTAATAATGGTTTAACTATGTCTCCACTTCATTGTCAGACAGAAGGGTCTTTGGAAAGCATCACACAAGCTACACAATGAAAAGATATTTGCAGGCTAATGAAATAAAGTTAAATGCAATAACTTAAAGGTGTGGAATGGGGAATTATTGTTCTTATGTTTTATCTGATTAGGATTACTACTCAAAGCACTGTAAAAATATGACAGTTATATCATCACCATGGAGCTCAGACACACAAATCCAAAAAGTGTTCAGCTAAGCTCCTGACACATGCTGGTTTCTCTTGCAAAGTCTGCATAATGTTTTCAGTGTTTTAAGATCTTCACTGGAAACAATCCCGTACTAAGCAAAAGAAGAGTATAGACAGAGTTTTCAAGTCTGCATTTACAGAGCAATGGATGCAGTTTTCTTTGTTATTCCCAAGTCAGAATGCTACATCTCCCAGTCCTTCCCACCATCTCCTTCTGAGCAGTGGAGTGGCTATGGGTTGGCTCACATGCCACCTCAGACCCTTAGAGCCCAGCTGCATTTTTGCTGGGCCACAACAATACATCCCAACTTTTCATCTTCTCCATATTTCAAAACAGATTATTAAAGCAACAGAATTCTTCTCATACAGCTTTCACCTCCTTTTTCATGTCAATATCTTATTTCATTTTTGGCTTTTCCGGCATTCATTTGTAGCCAGCCAGTCTCTATTTCCATTTTGCAGACCCTCACCTTAGTGTATCTATCCTGTTTCATTTCTCATTGAAGTTTTAAGACTAGTCAATAAATTTTACCATGCACGTTTATGTACTTAAGACAGCTAAAAGTATACATATTGAAAAGTATGCTTGGGATAGATAGCTTTCAGTTCTGTAAGAGTATTCGATATTGGAAAACATTTTAGGTTAGGCAGAAATAAGCCTTAAGAAAAAAAAAGAGAGAGTAAGCTATGCAATAACAAAATCAAATGCAGCTTTCATTGAGAACTCTACAGGGAAACTTTTGACCTCACTGTGAATAACACAGCATGCCCTCTGCTGAATGCAAGCATTTATATTGTTATTACTGCCAATAACAAAATTTAACCCTAGAACAGTTAACAAATGGATCTGTTTCATTGTAATTATGTGCTGTCATTTTCTGTTTTCTTTTAAATCTTTCATAACAGAAGTAGCAGGGAGTCTATCTGCAGTTTTCCTTCACAGATTTTCTCAATGAATCTAGATTTCAGCCTTTACAACAACAAACAAACAAAACCAACAATTGTTTTGAATACCAATTGCTTTGGTATTCAAACTATTCTTAAACAGTTGCAAATGATTAATGATTTCCAGACATACCCCGTTGTAAAATTTTGATCTTCATTGGATTTTGAAAGCGCTGTATTAAATAATCAATACTAAATATCAAATGGTGCTCACAGCTCCAGCCAAGACCCTACCAGTAATGACTCGAGAGTAATTGCTTGCCCATTTCTTATTAACTGCAGTTCCCCGTATACAAAGCAGATGACCAGCCATTTTCACAAGAGCATAACAGCATCACTGCTTAATATGGTTACAGGAAAACCCAAAAGGACTCATTGCCCATCTGTGCAGTCCCAGACCACAAGAAACAGCATCACAGCAAAACTTCAAGTAACTGGTACAGTAACAGAAGTGTTTAATGATAACATTAACTGGAAAAATCATAACATGGGGTGAGTTGCATCTCTTTATCAATCTTCTCCCAGATTTAATGTAATAAATGAAAACTGTGCCTCCAACACCATACTGGTGATTATTACAGTGTTACAAAACAATGAGAAAAACTTAATTTCAAGGAAGATTTATGGTGAGTGAAACACAATCAGATTTAAATAAGCTGAGAGTAACCAAATAACAGGTGTTTGTTAAAAGTTTTTTTTTTTTTTTCTTTTTTTTTTCCAGCAAGACCTGATCAAAATACAAGTTTAAAACATCAGTACTGAAGTATTTCAATATAATTGCCAGCACAGGAAGGAATAAACACTAGTTAATAAAATGTGAATCAAATACATTAGCTAGATAAGAAGACCATAGTTCTAACTGTGCAACTGTCAGTATAGGTTACTTCTCCACAGTATGACCTTCAATACTGTCCAACCTAATTCTGCATGCCTGCAATGTCTTAAATGCTCTGCAATTTAAAAGCAATAAGCTTAAAATAACCTGCAAGTTAAGAATACAAGGCTGGAAGAAAAAAAAAAATATCACAGAAAAGCAATCTGAAGGCTAACGTTAAATCAGGCAGGGTCACTATCCCTTAAGGAGAAGAAAACTGCAACAACAGAAGTATTCTTTTTTCTTTGCCTGAGAACATTTTTCTTTCCTTTCCCGCTTTGATACTTAACTAAAATGAACCATTTTATATAATACCAGCAGGATCATGAAAGGGTGCCAAATATATAGAAAAGCCTGAAAAAGAAATCTGCGCTCTTCCAGTGCTGAGGGCACCCGCCCCATCAGCACAGCTCAGCATCTCTGTTTAGCTCATGTCTGTACAAAGGTTGGTCATCCTTCCACTCTCTGTGCATTCTCTCCAGGTTCCAGCAAGAACACAAGCAAGGTGATGTGAATGCCAGTAGTCTTTTTAATTAATTTTCTTTAATTCCTTCTAAGAGAATTATACTGACCCACAGGCGAGTAATGTGACAGAGCCAGGGAGAGGCCCATGCACACAAGATGAGCACTGCACCACTATGGGATTACATCCAGGTCTCAGCCATCACAGCAACTCCTGAGCAGATGGACACTGTTCGCAGCACAATGTAATGCCACTATGGAGCAAGATGCACCAGAATTAACAGATCGTTCATTTAAACCAGACCTCACTAACTACAGAATTAAAGTCACAGTGCTCACACATATAGCACAGAACATTTTTAAAGAGGCCCAAGATTTACTGTTTGCTATAGAGACCCATCTTTGTAAAAATTAGCTATCTTCCTTAGCATTTGTTTCTCATAAAAGTGGAGGCAAAGGAAAAGCAGAAGACAGGGACATTCTACATAGTAAATAGCCCCTTTCAGAAGCTAGAGAATATGCTTTTTGTTGTTGTTGTTGTTGTAAGACTGCACATGTTTGAAGGCAGAAAGGCCACAGATGATTTCTCACAGCTCCTACCTCTGCTCAGTGCAGGAAAAATAAAGGCGACAGTGAATGAACTAAGGCCCTAAAGTGAGAGCCATTCATCCTTATTTAAACTATGACAAGCATACAGATTGTAAGACTGGCAAAATAAGCTTTAGGAAACATAACTAAATAAATCAAATCTTAACCACGGCACTGGTTGCCCAAGTGCACCGACCCATGCACTGCACATTCATCTGTGTTAGAATTCATCTCCAGCCTCTCTTTAATTTAATAGTTTTTCACTTATTTGTCATAACTGAACAATATTTCACTTGTGATCCGGAATCTCTTAGGGACTAAGCAATATCAAAGGTCTCTTTACACAGATAGCATAACCAACACTGTATCACCTCCACAATCAGTTAACCTGTGTAGTTTACCTGTCCTTCCTTAGAGGCCTTAAGTTAATTGCAAACAGCCTTAAGTAGGAAATCTGTTTGGGCTGAGCAATAAGGAACAAGGCTTGAGCCCCAGTTTTTCTTGTAATACATTCTGCTAATTCTACATAGCACGAGATACAACACAGAAAAGAAGAGTGGTAGAAGCATGACTGCGAAGTGGAGAGCTATGTCATTTGTGTTTCTTTTGCACTATTCAGATGCAAACCTGTACCAGGCACGCAGTGCAGTGGAGGAACAGAAAAAGCTGTTGGGCTGTAAGATGTCCAGAATGGCTTCAGCAAGCACACTTACATGGCTCTAAGTAGAACAGCACAAATTTAAGCTAATTTCCCCATTGTCCTCTGCTGCACTGACATCCAAGTACTGGCCTGTCTCTTGCTCTGAGCTTTGAAAATTCATTGCTATTTATGTAATAATATAGGACTTGTTTTTTAACTGCACACACATCTTCCCTGACTGCAGCAAGGTTGAAGATGTACAAGAGATGCTCTGTCAAAAACACCGTCATTAAAAAAAAATAAAAATCAAATTTTTAAAAACTGAATTATCTGCATTTACTTAATAGACTGTCCGAGAGCTTTGAAGGGCAACAATCCATGAACTGAAACTTAATGTATTATATGATAATGAACCCAAAGATGCAATAACAGACTATTGAGCAGATAATTATACATTCATAATGAGCAGTAATGGGGATTATGGTCCATATTATGGCCAATTATGTCTATTCTGAAATTTATATAACAGATTTTTAACAAAGCAATAATCGAGAGCACAAGAGGTCCCATGTCACATTTGACACCCACAGGGGAGCAAGACAACACAGGAAATGAACATTACACTATCACTACCCTTACAGCAGAGTTTCTTTCTTCAGCACCCACAAAAGGCTTTTGTGAGTTTATGAATGGGAGCAGTTATGAGCAACATGCAGCAGTACTTGAGAGACCATTTTACTCCCAAGTCTTCCCAGGAGTAATGAAATGATGACACATCACACAATGTGCCTCACTCAAATGTGACATAACTTTGAGAAAATATCTTGGGAAAGCAGATGCTGCGTCCTCAAGACTTCCTCACTTGGAAACATCCCAAGTAAATTGGCAGTCTGTTTCAGGAGGTCACAGCATTTAATAAAGTGAACCCTGTCTTTCCCTCCTTAATATAGTTAGTAATAAAGCAAGGCAACGTTTCAAACACATGACATATTACTCCACTCTTGTTGGAGAATTGACCTCAGTATTTAACTTTGATGATTCATTTAAGTCCCACTCTATTTCACTCTGAAAAGGTAAAAGTTAGACAAGTAAAAGAAAATCTAGACATTTCCCATAAATATTACCTGTCATTTCTTGAAATTGTCTAGCTTTATTTATCTGTTTTTTTTTTGTTTGTTTGTTTGTTTTCTCCCTATAAATTCCAGACAACAATAGGAAATACACAGAAAAGAGAACATACAACAAACCAGGCTTTTTTACAGCACTGAAAACCAGCTGCAGGAATAACCGGGTAGAGGAAAATCTCATTTATGGAAAACAACCATATGAAACAAAGTTACTTGATAGGATAAACTCTAACAAGTAGCTGATATAAGACAGTTGCTGCACGTTTTACTTGCACAATATATCCACTGGTGAAAGGGTAAAGGCAGCCTCATTTTTATAAATGAATTATTTTGCATTTCTGTTTGTGAAGGGAGGATCAACAGCAGTTTTCTACCATCTTAGAGTTAATCACATTGCTATATAAATCCTCTATATTTTAAGAGCTCTGTAACTGTGATTTCAGAAAAGTTAAATAACGTATGAAATTGAAAAATGTCATTCTTTTAATATCTTTCTCCTTGTGAAAAAATTGCAATTACAGCTATAAAAAATGATTGTAGCCTTCCTTTAAAGCATTATAGAAATTGTCACTGTTTAGTTAACCAATTCAGATTCAGCCAACGTGACCTACCTTACCCTGAGGGAAAGACCTATTGTAGCAGTAAGCAATACATCTCTACACACTTGTAATTCAAAGGCACTGAGGCAAAAACTGTCAAAACATTACTAAAGTCGACAAGGATGTATGGTTCATTAGTCTAGGAACTGATGTGTTATGGACCTGTTTGTGATCAGCCTGGTAATTTAAATCAAGTAGCAAGTTAATGTGAAACTACTACAACTCTATTATTAAATTTCAGATAACGTCTTCATTTAAAGGCAGCTGTAATCGTAGACATTGATCACATGGCTGTAACAAGCCTCCTATCACGTCAACTTAATCAATAATCAATTTATAAAATATCATTACTTCATCCAAAAATCTCTAGCTGTTTCCTTTGTATTGACAATGAAGACCAAACAGCAGTGCAACTTCAGCAACCCAGTCTTTGTTTGTTAGCACAGAATCAGACTCAGCATTGCAGCTACAGAGCATGTATAAGTGCTGAAAAACAGAACTGAAGCCCAGCTCACTGCCCTGAGCCCCCCAAGGCCCCAGCAGTGCAGCTTCCAGGCCCCATAAAAATCCACCCCTTGCCAAGTCCCTTCAACCCTTTGGCTCTGCGTCCCTCAGCGATGTGGAAAACATGCATCCACTCCCCACACATTGCTGTGCAGCCCACTCCGCTATTGAAATGGAGCAAATACCTGTTTAGTGCAATTAGCTTTAAGAGAAGATGAGGCGTTACAGAGCTGGAGATGTCATGCACTTGTTCCAGCACAAAACTGCAGTTGTTGTAAGGTTACTTGCTTGATTATCACTCCATATTAAGTTTTTCTGCATATCAAGTAGCATGCTATTAACATTTTCCCCTGCATTTTAAAGTTAAATAATTTCCAAATCTGGTGCATGAAGTGTATACTCAAATGAAAAAACACTGCTTCCATTCTGCAACCTTAAGAAGCCAAAAATGAGGCGCTAATTACTGAACCCTTAAAAAAAAGTCAAATTTCCCTCCTATGATACACTGGAACTCATTTTATTAATCACAACTTTATGTCTTTTTACATCTATTTATTCATTTATGAAAAGTACTGCAAAAGATGGGAAGGAAGGTTATCCTGAAAACATTTATCATCTTCTTAAGCCAATCTATACAGAAGTACCACCTGCACTCACATTAGATTTAACTATTTTATATTTGTGTGATCTTCTCAAACTGTCATTAATTTAAGTATTTCTAAAACCAAGTAGATACAGAACAAAAATTTTGCTAGAATTACCATCGCATTTCTCTCCACAACCCAATACACTATCACAAAACTGGTTTCTGCAGTGGCAGGGCAGATAACCAGTGTGTGCTACTTCTACCAAAGGGCCACAGCTTTCTTTCCTTCTCTTCCAATATGCAGAGTTCCTTGGTGCATATTTGTGAATCAATTCTCACTCTGATAAAGTGGTCAAACAAGAACACTGAAATAACTCAACCAGACTCTACCACTGATGTAAGAACAGAGAGCAAAGCATTTGCCTGCAGAACCAATGTCCTCTTCCCAGCAGGATGGATGTTGCGTGTGGCTGCCAGCTTGCAGGGACACCATGCCATGTTATGGGAAAGGCAGGAACAGAAACACATTCCCGTGCTTCAGAACCAAGTAACTGACTGCATGGTACAGACTTGTCAAACTGCACCACCAATGGGCTACTGCTGTGCCAACACAAGATACCTGAAAATCTGTGAGCCTTATTACTCCATGTAATATCAAAATACCATTAAGTACTATAATTTTTAATTAAAATTCACAATTAAAAAACAAAACAAAAACAACACAAGACCAAAAACATCTGCCTACTTCATAAGAAAATGCACTCACACTGTAGCCATAACATGAAAAACTCTGGGACCAGTGGTGCTTTTTCAACCACAAGGAAATATTATTATGGAACTATAGGATATCCCAAGATGGAAAAGACCTACAAGGATCACTGAGTCCAACTCCTGGCTGCACCAGAAGACCACCAAAAGACCATTATTCAAAGCTCAAACATATTATGCCATCTGAAGGGTTGTCAGATTGGCCCCCAGAAACACCCTGGGAACAAATTAGTTATTATCTGGAACATCTAATTTTGCTGAGGTATGAGACCATCTCCTAAATGGCACTGTTTCACGGTACTATTGTACAAACTGCAAAAAAGGAGTTTCTCTGCAGACCATGATCAGAAAAAACTGATGCAGAAGAACTTCCAGAATGCTCTGGAGAAAGTGATAAAGTATCTGTTCTCTCCAAAGGATTTCCATCATTTACACATCTCTTTCTACCAAATGAACTAATTACACCCAAGCACCATTAGTGCAAGAACTTTGATGCTCTTTTGAGTGTCAGTTACTGTTGAAAACAGCGATGTGCATACACAGAGCAAGAGACTAACTAGGATTTGTTTTGAGAGATATTATCGTTTCAGAAAACAACCAAAAAAGCTTGTTGTCTTTAAAGATATTCTTTAGTGTATTCTCTCTACCCTCATCGCTCTTTGATGTCATTCCTCAGAAGAAGTGTACAAGTAAACACAAAAAATAATAATAAAAGCTCAGAGCACACATAATCTCTTTCCATAACACATTAACAAGTCTACAGTGATACAGGCTTGAGTAAAATGTGCATTTGTACTGAAGCAAAGCAGCAGAGGAGAGGTATTTAATGACACAGCCCCAGAAAAAAAGAAAAAAAGAAGAAAAAAAAAAGATATGTATTTATGAGAATTTCCATATCCTCTAATGGCTAGAATTTTATCACTTGGAAATTCATGAGAAAATCTCTTCTAACTTTTAGATACAAATTTTATATCAGATTTTTACCTGAGCTCAGAGTAAATATAAAACAATTTTCAAGGCAATACAACATAGGCTTCCTTCTCAAGACGAGATGATGACACATTGAAGTAAAGCTTGTCTCAACTTCCCAAGAAGATTTGTGTGATGTCTTGTGCACAAACATTTTTTTAAAAACAAGAGTCAATGACTCAGTTGTGGTAAATGACACATACGTGCTGAATTCTTCTTGATAGCTGGCTGGGAAGGAAAAACTTACACGGAAAAAAATCTTAATTTTCACTTGAGTACTGGTAGGTAAAGACTCAAGGAGTTAATATTATATTATTAAGCATGTCACATTGTGAGGTACCTTAATAATTAAACAACATCACTTTCTTGATGGAGAGAAGTCCTAGCTGCAATTTAAATGTAAGTACTCCAAACAGAAATATGCATGAGTAAACATTTGCTGCAATTAATTGAAGACCAGAAAACCACTAGCAAAGATTTTCTTTTAATATAGTTTTATTCTGCAGCTTAAATAAAATCTGCCGATTTTTTCATTGACTGATAGCAAAACAGAATATAGAAGTGAAATCTCAAGAACAAGCAATACATAACTTCAGTTTCAAATTACACGTTTCCACTCCTTTCACACCCAGATCTATTCCCCTTTTTCTCCCTCTCCCCTCTCACAGACCCCCTACATTTAAATGAAGATAGAGATGATCATTTTCACAAAATCACATTTTAACTTAGACAGGTCCTTTTTGCTCAGAACCCCTTCCAGACCCGGTAATTTAATTAGTTGTCTTATCTCTTTTAGCAAAACCACAGTACATTGAACACATACACCAATTTAAATTGCCTACCTACCTACTGTACATAATTGTAAAAAGGCTTACAAGAGTCTTACTTTTCCTCACCAGCAAGCAGACTTACTAGAAATAAATAGCACATCCAAATCAGTATAATAAACCAACCTGATGAAGTCATCAAAATTGTCATTCAAAAATGCAAAGGAAATGTTTAAAAAACCCTCAGTAATACCAGGATGAAAGGTTCAGGGAGAAGAAAAAAAGCAAACCGTTTGTGCCTCAGTACACCAGTTGGAAGTGACATTGAGAAAGACCTTACTTAAGACTCTCCTATGCCTAATTTATCTCAGATGCTATTTTCCTGCTTTCTAATCCTTGTTGCCTAGGGTGTTTTATAGCTTAAATAATCATGGAAGGACAAGGTTGTCTGTGGAAAACTGAACAATAACTTCTAACCTTCTGAGTGAATGCCGCAGCCACAAGCTATTTATAGCAAAGGGTCCTTGACAAGGCTCACTCACTCTACCTGTGCTTACGTAGGATCCAGTCACAGCAGCAGTAGATCGCACTCAACTCATCCACTTGCAGATGTCCTGCTCTTTCCAGTGCAGGAACCACCCATGGTGTAAGAAAGCACAAATTCAGACTTCAGAAAAAAATTAACATAAAAAATGGAGGAACATGCCAGTCGGAGTCTAAGCCCAGTTAAGGCAGAAGGAATCCAGTTTTCAATTTAGACCCTTGAAGTATCTGACAGATGTCCAGGTCCCCTTAGGAATGGAGGTTTATGCCTTTACCAGAGGATTGACTCGTTATTTCCACCTGATGGAGATTGCTAATACAGCACAGTAGCAGAAAGCAGTCACACAGTGAAATAGTATTTGAATTGGACAACGGGAGCTGTGCATTTCAAGTCTCTTTTTAAGGGCTTATTTAAAACTGGAGATTATTATTTGCAGCACTCTGAGACATACAGAAAAATGATGCTTACTCCAGGCTGTATTTTAACATAACCAGAGCTCCTCAGAGCCCTAGTACATAGCCAGCCAGTGGGGATACCGTGTTAAGTAAACACACAGAGAGCCACAGGTGTTCACACTACATTGTTGCTCACAGCTTTCACTTGTTTTGAGAGAGAAAAGGTCTGGGAACCACTGATTTCCCCAGAAGCCCCAGCAGCTTCACCTGCACACCCACTCTATGCAGCTAAGAACAGACACTTGGCTTAAAGCCTTGTTATAGGCAGAGGACAGCACATCACAGGTGTAAAGTCAAGAAAATTATGAAAATTACTACAGAATAATTGTAATCTTAATCATTTAATCAAAGAATTCAGACCACTTAAATGGTTACAGATAAAAGACAAAGTATGTCACTCTGCAAATATGTATTTGCATTAATCTGTATGTTATAGGCACTATTCCTACTGTCTGCCATTTTCCCTGGTGCCCAAAACATCAGAGGCCTTCAACATGGGGACACGAGACCCACCACAGAGCAACAGATGGTGACAGGTGGGACCCCACTGGGCACAAGAGGCACTGCTGCTCTGGGCAGCTCACGAGTGGCCAGTTCAAGAACACAGACTAAGTTGGGCAAAACCAGTGCTTGGGTGAGTGAAAAGAGCAGAAAACAAGTACCTTGTGTGCAAAATGCACCATAGACAATAAATCTGAAGCGCTAAAGAAAGCGCAGGGTTGAAAGAAATGTTAGAAAACAAAAATGACCATAAGTACACCCTAGAGAGATAACAGTTAGTACCACAGACCTCACAGCAAAGGAGCTGGGATGCAGGCATCATCCCCCCTGGCTCTGTGAGGTCGAAAGGCAGCAGCAGGTTGAACACCTATTACCATAATATTCGATTCATGAATACCTCATCCTGTGCCGAATTACTACTTGTCACTACTATCTCTGTAAGAACATGATTGTTGTGTATTATGGACATAAGAAAGATTAAAATCAGGCCACTAGAAGAACTACCATTACAACAAATCCAAGTACAAAAAGGAGGCTCAAAACGAGCCATGGAAAACTGACTCAAAGTGCACTGGGTTTGCACACCCCCTACTAGGTCTTTCGTCTCTTGCTGACTGCATGCAAGAATGAGAGCTCTGTAGCTCAGTAATCAATGTCTTAACTTTCCTATACAGTTTCCTTGGGTGTCCCTGTCTGTAGAATTCCATCCCAAATTCCCATGTGAATTCCCCCACACACTATTTTGGTGGCATTGGAAAACCTCCCTCAAACCATACAGTAGCTCCCACAATTAACCAACGAAGAGTAGTACTACATGACACTTGGGGCCAGGGCACCCCAAGGGAAGCTACATAGTTGATGGCAGTATCCTGATATCCCCTACCAGAGCATGGGGCAAATGTTGTGGGACTGAGAACAAGCACCTGACACTGCCCATTGGGCACAGAGTCAAGTGAGCAAACACACTTAACAAATTTTATAAACTTCAGGTGTTTCATAAATTACATAATAAATAATTCAAATTGACCTCCTCTCAGTGCCAGAAAAAAAAATAAAAAAAAAAAATTAAGACTAAAGACTTCTAGCACAACTGGCAAGGATGCAGAGAAACGGAGCCAGACAGTAGCTTACACTGAGCACAAAATAACTAGGTTTCTGCAGGGGCTGCAATCAACTTCTAATTCAAGAAGTAATGCAATACACCAAAGAACAAAGACAGCTTGAAAAACAAATGGAGTTACAACAAGTACACAAGACTTATTTTTTATTTAGTCAGGGCTTTCAGAAGGGGAAGAGAAGGGAGATTGAAGAGTTTAAGAATCCAATTTGGACGTAACCCTGTAGTCCAATAAATGCTGCCCTGCCACAGCTACAGGCGGGCTGCAGGTGGTGAATTACCCTGCTGCAGGCTGGGGCTGGTCAGGCCCTGCTTAGACAGATTGGTGGCAGCTCCATCTTAGCTTCACAGCTGTCATTACCCCCTTAATGACCAGACAGCTTTCCTGAGCTCTCTGAGATTTCCGCTTATGTAACACCCATGGTTAAAACACTTTGGATACATTTCTGTAAGTAACAGATGGTAGGTTGTAGCTGTACTATGTAGGATGAACAGCTGTGGCCAGAGGACAGGTAAGCACAAACAAAAACAGAAGCTCTGAAAATCTGAGCAGAAGATGATACCAAGACCCCAGATCCACAGAGAACTTGTCCGGAGTCAGCTCATTTGAGCCAGCGCTCAAATAAAGGAGAGCTCAGTCAGTGTGAGGAACAACAAATATCCAAGATGTGTAAAAGACTACAGGTATAAGTGCAGCACAGCACTGCAGGCCAGCAGAAAGGAAGAAAACATCATTTTCCTCTGAGCAGAAAATCCAAGATGCACGTAGTTTGCTGCAGCCATCAACAGCTCCAGTCCCCATTGGAACTCTGGCCAAAACCAGTCCCAAACTCCCAAGCTCCCACCATCAGGCTCGGAAAGCCCCAAGGTCAGACAGGGAAATGAGCTGCTGGACAACCATCTGCACCACAGCACAATGGGTGGGTGTTCCTCAGTGAGGACCCCAGCAGTGCAGAAAGAAAACACTAGCTCTGAAAAAACACATTCACACTCACAGGGGTCATCTTTCCATACAGCCTCTTCATAATAATTTTGATTTGCACAGAGTGCTCATTTTCTTCAAGGATATATTCACTACATAACCTACGTACTAAATATTTGCATAACAGTTAAAGCGGATCAACCTGTGTTCAGAGATGAGATTTTTCAATGTTAGACACTTCTTAACCACATATTGCTCCCAAATTATTCTTCAGACTAACTCTTAGAGAAAGTATACATATGAGACCTTCAATTTCTCTTTCCAAAGTTTCAGGCACACAAGCATGGTCAAAAATTTAATCATTTAAGTACACAGATGTACTTTCCTGAGCCACTTCTACAAACAATTTAGGTTTCAATTTACAAATAAAGGAAAAGAGTAAAAAGCACTTCATTACTCAGTGCTGAGTGTTTTAGAAAAAGATTTATACAGTGAGAAAAAAAAAAAGCCTAGACAGGTGAGTTCACTTGTAAAACATCTCTTGGGCAAGAGTAACTGCAAATGACAGTGTTTGAGGAGAAAAATGCTACACTGCCAACCATTGATTTTAATGTCTTAGTTCACTGAAATGAGATCATAGAGTTTTTGTTGCGATTGCAGTATTTCTGGAAACCAATAGAGTGCCTCCACTTAAATACACTTTACAGCCTTTCTCTTTCAGGATAGAGATAAAAACTATAAAGGAATTCATCTAACTAATTTAAGAAGTCATATGGGATGTTAGTTTTGTATGTAAATTGTAAACTGTTCCTCGTTTTCTACTGAGGAAATTGTTTCAATGCTTACAGTTATGCTGCAGTATTTGTAAAGGTAATGAGCTATTCAGCATCTATTCTGACTGAACAATTTGCAACTCGTTAGTGCTTTTAAATGTAATTGACACATTAATATCTCTTTTTCCTATCAACAGTATTAAATAAGAAAATTGCTGTTCCAGAATTGTAACCTTTTTATATATAATAGCAAGCTTCTCTTCTACTTTTGATTTAATTTTTCTTCCAATATATAAAAAATAATTGAGGTTTTTTTTCCCACTCTATTAATAATCTTCCATTCCTGTACATTTCATATGCTAGACAAGAAAAATTAATTTCACTGACTCCATTGTTTCTACTCAGGTTTCAGTACTGTCATGCTCAGTTTATCACTGGTAAAGATTAATTTTAAAAAATCTGAATCAGTTAAAAAGTAATAACACAATGTGAAACACTTCTGTTTATCTTCTTTATGGTTAAGTGTGTAACACTTTTTTTTTTTTTTTTTTGGTCATTTTGTTATTGTTGTTTTGAAGCTTTCCCATCATTGAGGCCCTGGAGCGTGTTCAAAGAAGGGCAACAAAGCTGGTGAGGGGTCTGGAGCACAGGCCTTATGAGGAGCAGCTGAGGGAGCTGGGATTGTTCAGTCTGGAGAAGAGGAGGCTCAGGGGAGACCTTATTGCTCTCTATAACTACCTGAAGGGAGGTTGTAGCGAGCTGGGGGTCGGCCTCTTCTCTCGTGTAACTGGTGATAGGACTAGAGGGAATGGTTTCAAGCTGCGCCAGGGAAGATTCAGGCTGGATATTAGGAAATACTACTTCTCTGAAAGGGTGGTCAGGCACTGGAATGGGCTGCCCAGGGAGGTGGTGGAGTCCCCTTCCCTGGAGGTGTTCAAGGAACGTTTGGATGTTGTGCTGAGGGATATGGTTTAGTGAGAACCATTGGTGATAGGTGGATGGTTGGACTGGATGATCTTATAGGTCTTTTCCAACCTTAGTGGTTCTGTGATTCTGTGAAAAAATCTCAAAAGATTTTTTAATACTCAACATCTTTATGGTACCCTATGATGCTGTCACATATAATGCCTGAGGTCAGTTTTCTATCACTTTTTTAATGCTTCAGTACCCAATAACAACAAACCAGTGAGCATAGGTCAGGTCCTCCCTCTGACTCAGGTATCTGCACCTTCCTGGACACAAGCATGACTTTCTCCTACTTCTTTGGACACATTTTCATGTGGCTGTTTCTGCTGTTGCTTCAATATCAAGCCCTATTCGTATTTTGTTACTGCAGAGAAATACATATAAGATTAGCTCATATTTTGTAGCACAGAAATAAAACAAATCCCAGCCTGTGCTTCTAGTAGAGAAATTAACCTAAGTTTTCCTCGACTCCACATTAAAATATATCTCAAAACACTTTTGGCCCTTATTGAGGACTTCAGAGCCAAGAACCTCAACATGAGAAAACAACATTGATACTTTTAGCTGTTTCCTGCCAATAACCAACACTAGCTAACCTGTCAGCCAGTCAGACAACAACTGAAAGTAAACTTTGGTATTATTTCAGAAACCATCCACCTTAAAAAATCTGAACTGCAGCTTAAAGCATTTATATGAAATATTTACAATGGGAACAGTTTCATAAAGAAATAAAAAACATCTACAGTTCTCCAAAATACAACTGGAAATTTGTTTTAAACTTAAAATGGTGATTATACACCATCAAGTTAAATAAAATAGTCAGGTCACTGTTTATAGGTCCCTAAAGCTCAAATATATGTCCTCTGCTGAGGAACCAGGGAAGGAATACAAATGGAGTCCTTGCACAAGGTGAAGAGTTTTCCATGTTTTCCATTACTCATAAGCCTTCATCTAGGAGGGTGGGGGTTGTTTGCTAGTTGAAGAATATCTGCAAAGACTTTTTCCCTTTCCTCACATTTTTACTGGGAGTATCCTAACAGTACAGGGAGCACTGCAACTGACTGGTTTTCTTCTCTGGCAGCAGAATCCCCCCAGATTCGTGAGGTCACCAAAGCAATACATGAGCTATGAGCATAAGCTGCTCTCCACCTGCTCAAGAAACAAAGGAGAGCTTTCCTAGCAGTGCAAGAGCAAAAGAAACTAAAAACAGGGAAAAAGGGATTTCACTGCTGAGGTTTTGGTTTGACCCAGAGTTAAATCTGAACACATATTTATTCCTTGTCAGTTTTCACTGTAACAAGGCTAAGCTTTCCCAGCAGGATGCACTGCAAGGAAATAGCTGCACTCATTAATCTATCATATAATATGGGACATGTGCCAGTGTAGCAGGACCTCACAGAAGGAAAGTACAAGGTTTCTAAAACTACCTTCTCTTCAAGAGAACAGCTCCGCTACCTCTCAGTCTTTTTGCAAGGCATTTGAGAGAGAAGCAAACCATTTCAGAGGAAGTTTAATCAGGTTGCTTCAAAGCACAGGGCCTCTTTCAAACTTCTTTAAACATTTAAACAGAGCTCAGCAATAATACAGCAAATTTTGAAATCTAAATTGGCGTACACACTTCATGGTTTGGGCCAGTACCACATATCAGATTACTGAAAACACTTGGAATGGATGACTGGATCTTCTTTTCAGTGAATATAATAATCTTCTTTTATTAACAAAACAGAACTAATTCCAAGCCACCTTGTCTGAATACAGGCATCTGAATTTGAATATGAGTGCTACAACTATTATTTTTTTTGTGTGAATACAGAGTCTTTTAAGAAGCAATAATGACTCAAAGAGATGCTTTTTCCTCCTGCAATTAATGACCTCTACAGAGGGAGAATAAGGAAAAGACAAAAGGCTTGTAATGAACTAGCATAAACTGACTTTTTTGCTGCAGTAAGCTTAAGATTCTTTCCTTTAATCTGAGTTCACATAGGACACCCTTTTGGGAAGAAAAAAAAAGGAACTCTATTTCATACAGACATCAGTCACATAATAAACTGTTGACAGTTGCAAATCCAGCACAGAGGACAGAAATGATTCAATGAAACCAAGTACTATAAGAACAATAAAAGTGATACTTAAGAGCCAGGGACTACTTTTTTGTATCTACTGTAAAACCTTTGCTTAGGGACACTCACATAAGGTCAAGTGTGCCACCTGTACACCTGATTGTTGTTAATAAGAAAGTTTTACCTGGCTGTGTAACAACCCAGGACAACTGGAACAACCTTGTAACCTAGGTAAGTGAATTCTCCCATTAATAAAACATAATTCCTTAACCTGGAAATGCTCATCTTCCATCCCTATATATCAGCAAATGCATCATGATGGAGTTGCTAGAGTAATTCCTCTAATAACAAGTCAAGCGTACCGACAGAGGAATACAGACACATCCTCGTCTCTGTAGAGAAAACACACAGAAAAGACTCTGGCAGTGCATTTCCCAAATCCTTTGTCCTAAACACGGGCTGTGCTCAACGTCTCGGCTCTATAAGCAATTCTGTAGCATACATCTTATTTCCCAAGTTTCTGGTGTATCCTTTCACAGCACCAGGAGGACAAGCTGGAACAGCTGACATGACCATGACCAAGTAAGCCCAATACGCAGCATGATCTCAAACATCTCCTGTGCTACAGATGTTGCGGTGTTATGTGATATTGAGTATCTCTGCTTTAAAATGCTTGAACCAGCCTAAGTGCCACTGCATTCCTTTGTGATGTTTTCATTCAGCAGGACAGGTGCTCTTGCTGCAGAACATCCCAAAAAAACCCATATAAAATATGTATTCACGAACATCTGGCTCACTTCAACTTAAATGCCTATTGAGTAGCTTCTTAAAGCATGAGCAAAAAGTTTTTCACTTACTTTGACCTTCTAAGGAAGCTTCTTGTGCTGTACAGCAGAAAATAGGCAAGGAACCTTAGCTACTAAAAATGTGGGCACTGGAACTTGAGTTCAGAAAAACAAAACAAAAAACTTACAAACTGTTTTTAAAATCATGGAACACCTAAAGGCAGTAGACTTTTCCACAGACAATTTTCAAAGCTTCTTTAGAAAGGAAATATCACCAATGTGTATAATGTATTTCCTTTTCTGTTGTATATATTTACGTATAAAGTTTGTGCTTTAATTTAAACTATGGAATAGATGCTTATAGAAAAACAGCACATTCACTTCAGCCCTACTTCGCAGCTTCAGTCTGGAAGAAGCACAGTAGATGATGATCTACTGCCATCACACTGTGGCTGGTGGTGCCAAGTCAGTTTGCCAACAAATTGGAATCCCTAGATATCAGAAGTATGTATGTTCCTCCAAAAGTAATTCCTCCTACTTATCTCCATGGAAGCCACGATATATACAAAGAGCACAATAATGCTATCCGGTAGAGCAAATTCTCAGCTACAAAACACTGTTTTTCAACATAGTCACCGCCATTTGCTATGCATTTTTGCCAGTGATGAACAAGAGTCTGCATGCCGCACTCATAACTATCTGCATCAGCAGAAATGACCCACTGTTGCTGTCAGCACTGCTGAAACACCACCCACTGCCTCACTGTGCTCACAGCCACTGTTTGGTCTCTCCTCCTCGGCGTGGAGGAACTGAATGCCAACTTCACTTCATACGAAGCACATCAGACGTCATTCTGTCAGACTGCCTCACTGCTGCAACCTGTCACAACGTAACAAAACGTAATGGAAAATTAGTACTGCCACATCAACATCCACCTCTGACATTATGGGCCAACCCGATAAAATAGGACACATTACTTGCAGTGTGGTGTCCATATTTCTTTCTTCCAGGCTAAATTGCTCTCTCTGATGTTAATTAGAGTGGAATTAAGAGTATTTCTGAACTTCCACGGTTCTTTCAGTTGTTATACCAAAGCAAGTGCTGGAAATGATTATTGAAGAGCTATTAATTTCTAACACTGGATAAATTTTTATTTTGCTGTTTGATTATCAAATCTCAACAAGGGCTTAAGAAAGACATGTTGCATCTTAGTTTCACAATTTTGGCATAAAAGCAGTTCTAAATATTGAAAAATTAAAGCAGAAAAATTGCCATGAACTTTTCAATGGGAATGCCTTTACTGCCATAACTCACATGAAGCTTTACAAAAAAAAAATTCTCTTTAATTTCAAGTAATCACATAAATAAAATCATTTTTTCTTAATCCATCATACAAAAAAAACATGGACAATACTTAGAAAGCAAAAAAAAAAAAAAAAAAAAAAAAAAAGTACAATCATGCCACACAACTAAGATTAAATTTAACATCTACAATGATCTTTCCATCCATTAATGTGGCATTCTGGAAGGTTTTAAGTGGTATAATATTATAATGCAGAATGAAAAACATCAGCTAAACTGCTGATATTACCAAGCTTTGCACAAAGAAATGCAAGTTAATAGATCCTACTCTCTTAGAATACTTGCTGGAGGATACAGTTTTTTGTCTGTTATTTGGCTATTCATCCCACCGTAACAGTGTGAATGAGAACTAATTTCTCAGGGAGCTTGCTGCATCTCTAGAAGCTAAATAAATAAATCAAGACTTCTCTAAGTGTAACACAAAAAGTTTAAAGTCCTACAAGAAAAGTCTTACAAGAAAGTGAAAAGGCATAGCTAACCTCATGATGATAGTCTGAGCCAGGAAAGAGACATAAAAACACCCAGAGCTAAAAAATGTTTCCCTGAAATACTATTAGATATCAGCATTCCATCACACTAGACTTGGTGCAGCTCAGAATTACACACAGAAGGGACTGCATAATAAATGTAATAAACCTAAAGGTTACTGGCCTTGTTCTAACATCTGAAACATTCTGGAACAACTGTAAGAAATGTTAATTAAATTTGAAAACATTCTATTTAAAAAGTGAATATAGAAATAAAAATATGTAGTGATAACTGACTTCTGTCCATGATGACAGAAAGAAAAAAATATTCAGAAATCAGAAGTGTGACATTCAGTGGTACTCAGTGAGGAAGAGAGTTCAATCATTTAATAGAAAGACAAGTATACAGCACAAAGGAAACTACTCAGAAAAAAAATACTGATTTATTCTAATATTTAGAAATATTATTGGATAGAAATGAGATAAAATATCTCATTAAGACATTTGTGATTCTATGTGATTCTCTAATATGTTGAAGTACACATATCTAAAACTAGACTGTTGAAGATTGTAAAGACCATGATTGCTTATTTGTTAGGCATTGGTCTGCAGAATTTATTTCCATTAATTCCTCAGGAAAATAAAAAAGTCAATCAGGTATTAGGAATGACGAAGTGTTAGCTAGATCAATGAATCAGTAGCAATGTCATAAACTAAATTTTAAATGTGGATGGTTTTGAATTAGACTAGGCAGGACACTAAAATCTGCACCTGACAGTAAAACCCTATTTTAGAAGAAGCATAAGCAGAAATCCTAAGTAGTATTTATTCCCCTCTGAATTTTAATTTATTAACACAATTCAGTCAATACTAAAAAAAAGGACAAAAAAAAAAAAAAGAAAAAAAAGCAGCTGTCTAAACAGGTACTTCCCTTTACATAATCAATTTTTTTTTAATTTACCTTCTACAAAAAAAAAAAAGTATCAGTATGTGCTATGTAGATTAAATAATCTTTAACACTGCTGTAGATGCTTGAATATTTAAGGCCATTTCCATTAATGACTATAACAATACAATGATTTCTTACCGATCAATCCTTAAACATCTTTTCCCATTACTTGATCCTTCAGTTTCCAATTTGAATGGAAAATAAATACTACGTAAAGGGCTTTCTGACTAAAATTCTTTTCTCATTATTCTCATAATTCCCTGAGTCAGATGGTTTTCAAGGAAAGAAAGAGAGACAATGCGTTTTGCAAAATAAACAGGTTAATATTTATTGTTGTTTGTACTTTGATGGTTCATTTTATCTGTTTCCACTGCCATGACTAAGCAGCACTGCTTTGTGACTTGCTCACAGCCAGTACTATGCTTGCCACTGGCAGGGCACACATGGCCATGCTAACTTCTTCAGTGCCTGCCCAAAGACTCCCTTTGTTACTGGCATCAGCCAGACTGGGACTGGGCTGGCACAGGGACACCCAAGTCCAACGGTCCTGTGGTAGCTTAGCACACTGCGAGGCCATGCACTTCACAGCAACCAGCTCATACACTTCGCTCCCACCCTGCCATGCCATTTTTGGTTTGCATACTGTTGATTCAAATAGTGCTAATTTTTTGACCCCAGCTAATGTGAAGGTCTACATCCACCCATTTTTCTCTCAAACACAGAGATTACTAATTAGAAAAAAAAGTCAGATTTAACTAATTGTTTATAAATGGGAGTTACAGGACTACTCAGTTCTTTCTCATGCCCAGAGAAAAGCTTTAGTTTAGAAACTCTAATTTTTACAGACTGCTTCAGAAGTGGATAATTTACAAGCAGCAATAATTTGTCAACACTTAGAGATACTCTCCTCTAAGATACAGCAGTAAACTTTTTTAAAACTCTCCAGAAGTATTAAAAAAATGGATTCTATCTCAACTTCCACTAATTTATTATTTTCCTTTATCTTTCTGAATTATATGTTGTTGAAGCAGCAACTTGTTTCTGTCCACTGTATCTCCTCTTAAATAGGACTTTCAAAGAACATGGAATTTACAGATTTGTTACATATAAGCATACATATAACATACACACACACCTTAATACAAAATGCACAAAGCTGCATTACTACTTATTACATAAAATAAATAAAGCAACAGCTTCTCCCCCAAAGACATTGCATTTTTCTAGAACACATATATTCAGGAAGAATTAGCTTTAAAAAACAAAACAACAACAACAAATACCAAACAATAACTTGACTCACTGGAAATAATTTCAAATGGCTACAACTAATATTTCACCTTCTCGGTTTTTACATTCATTTTTGTTGGGTTTGTTGGTGGTGGTTTTTTGCTTTTAATATGAAGCCACCTGATTTTTTTCTGTTGACTGCAGTGCACTTTGACTCAAAGAAGCACTTGATATTTTCAGTCTTACACATAACACGTTTTCTCTCAACAATTCAAATCCAAATGCAACACTCCTAAGATTTTACCATGACGTGGCATTTCTCTGCAAATCAAATCAAAGTTCTTCTACAAAATAAATCATCTTTACACTATTAATTGAAAGACTCCATCCCAGATTTGCTCTAGAAGTCTTAAAACCAATGGGCTTACAAGGATGTTATCTAAAAGAGGAATTCCTTTGCTGTGCTTCCTTCCCTCCTGCCTCTAGGATGGATATTTTTTGGAAATGCTCAGACAGCAGAATTTGAACCTCATTATTGCCTCTTGATAAGCCACTGTCAATGGTGGGGGCTGGGAATCCTCATGTTTACATGAGACAGAGTTTCTCTAGAATCTGGCTACATAAACAGCTGAATCACCTTCTGGGTATGAGCCATCTGATAATTTCGCGTTGAGCAGCTTACTACTCATTTGTTCTCCTAATGGCAATTGAGCTGGTATTAAAAACGCATCTGATAGCAAAAATAAAAAAAAATAAAAAATGAGGAGGTTCTGGGGAATATGAGCCTTATAGGAGAAAGGACTTTTAAAGGTCTCTCATAAAGGCATAATAAATTAGACCTATTAGATATTATCTATAATGTGCTACCATATATAGTGTGCCAATACCCTCTAGTGGATGCACTTGTCTGTGTTTATATCACCCTGTATTAGCTGGTGTACTAAGTCTTAGAAATCTATAAGCCTTCTTAAAAAAGATTTTCCTGCCTCATGTGGCAAATGACTGCAGGTTTTGAGCAAAGGTCTTTATTCATGTTCTGCATCCTACTGTGTGAGAGGTTTAGTTAATGTAGACTCCATGACGGCTTCTCCCCCTCCTAACATGTGTAATGATTCAAACCTTTGTGGAGTTTTCTGACACAGTGTATGCATTCGTATGGGATAATAAATAGCCACAATGGAAAACAGCTTGACACTTCTGTATTTACGCGTTTTTGTTCACTAGCCTAACAACATCTTCTGTTATCATAAAGTGACTTATAGAATGATGTCAAGCTCAGAACGTGTGAAAGAGGCAGCTTGCACAAGCCAGACAGGTTGAGAAAGAAGTTTCCATTATCAGCAGAGAAGGAGAGTTAAGACTGATTGCCATACATCTACGGCTTTCTGAATTGGTAACATTCCCCTTGGCTGCAAGACAAAAAGACCTTACAATTAAATGGATATCCTACATCTTATCTGTAATCATTTGCTATCAACCAGCAGAGACAAAAATACCACCCATCTTCCAGCCTTGCAAACAGATACTTACTTGTCAGCTGATCTTGTGAAGTAGGGATTTTTAAGTAACATTTCCTGGAACAATCACACATAATTCTAAATTTAGCAGATGTGCCCGTATAATAGCTAGAGACTGTACTAAGTGGAATTTTTGGTCATCAACTTGAAATTCAAATGTAAGCCTTTAGAAGGGCAGCTAAACTATATGCACGTGTCTGCTAAAGGACAAAAGGAAAGATCTTCTGTGTAGTAAATGTTTTCTAACTTAAAAATGAATTCTTCATTCAAACAATTTGCAAGATTTTTATTTATACTGAAACTTTACTAAAAGAAGAAATAAACGGCCCAATTGTGCTATATGTTTTTTTCAAAAGTATGGTTAAAAACAGCCATGCTCACAAATAATACATTTCCTAAGTGACATCCAAACCTTTACTAGCAATTTCTTGCTAGTCTTGCTAGACTTTATGCTTACATTTTATAAAACTGTTGTTGCACACAAAACATTAGAGAACTGTTATTTATATTGCATTAGGTTTTCTATACTGAATAAAAACCAGCGTCCTTTTTCTTACTACTTTGTAGCCTAACTAGGCAAGAGCTCAGATAAACATTGGGCTATCATGGTAAAACAAACAAACAAGTCACAAAGCACTGAACAGTAAAGTTAAATATGATACTGCCTACTCTGGTGTTCCCCAGACCTGAGTGAATCAACTCTAATTTGAAATTGCTCTTGTCATTCTGCTGTAAGAGGCTAACACCTTCCACACGCAAGCAGGAATACTTGGTGACTCCACCTGGTACAGAAACAGATTATTTTTCATTTCAGGGTCAAGTCAGAGAGAACCTGAGTAGGTCTTGGAGGGAGAGACAAGGAATAAGAGTAAGGAAAGATCTCAGCTTCTGATGTGCTTCAGAATGAATGAGGAAACACAGCACTTATAATTTAATGGTGGCTTTTTACTCTTTAATCACTATTTTACTATTAAATGCATGGGGGCTCTTGGTAAACTTCTAATCAATCACTACTAACATGGCAAAATTAAAAACTTGTATAATTCTTAAAATCTTACTATCTTGGGTTGGCATTTTGTTTTCTTGATTATAATTGCTTTTCCAATCAGATATGTGACCAAAACATAAGGAGGAAAGAATATAAGTAAGAAAGAAGCAAAACAAATTTTCCTGGCATAAACAACTACCTGCATCACAAGACAACACAACATTTGGAGCATTAAGAGAACTGATTGCAATCAATGCTGAGAATTAATCTGGTGTTTCAGTGATCAAAACCAATTTGTAAAAAATTATCCATTATTAAAGGGGCAAATTCCCAAAGGAACGTTATCATTTTATCCCCTTGGAAACAAGCAGTGTTCAGATCTATCCTCCATAGTAATAATCTCCTGTCAAATGAATAGCAGAATGACATTTCCGTAGGCTTCACAGCATGAAAACAGGTAAGGACACATGAACAGAGAATAGCATAGGATATTTTGCTAACTTATTACAAATGTAATAGATTATAGTGCTGTTATTTTAGCACATGTTCTCTACAAATCCATCACTCTCAACTTTCTGTGTGTGGGCATTTAAATTTTAAGGAAGAAGCACCATCAGCTAAGTTTTATTATACATGCAGTGGAATGAAGAAAAACATATTTCTATGAGATTTATTTTTCTCTACTGGAGGAGTATATTAATAACAATACACTGTGAGCTAGCTTAAGTCCAGGGGAAGGATCCTACTTGATTTAATACCAGGCCAGTCTCTCTATATCTATTACAAGCAGACCATAGATCACTTTTTCACACAAGTATTTCTCACACCAAAAATTTCTCCCTGCCAAACCTCCTCTAAGGATGCAGTGAAATAAACCTATTATAAACACGTTAAGTTGTGCTATCATAAATACGTAAAAGAAACTAGTACAGGCACACATCTGCTGTAGGAGGAGGAAGAGGACAAGCAGTCACTGAGTACTACATTATTCCCCTGCTAAGTTGCCAGTTCCAGTGAGACCCAAGAACAAGAGCTGCTACCAAGCATGATAGCTGCTTCACATCCCATTTGTAGCCCCTAATCAGTTTTCACTAGGCAAGCAGCCACAGAACAGGAGCACTAATAACAGCTTTACTTGGCAGGATCCAGATCCGAGTTTGGACAGAGACGAAAAGCAGCTTAGATCCTTAGCACTTCTCCCCAATATTGCTGCAAGCTTCATCCTTGTGCTGCCAGCAGCTCTTCGGCACTGGGAGTGACCCCAGGAGAGGTGTAGTTCAGAGAACAAGTCAGGGTTACAAGAGCACCCAGCCACTCTCAACCCTGTGTTCCAGCTAGAAGCATATCACTTTGCAGCCATGAATACAGACACAGGAAAAAATCTTTGCCTTCCTACATCCTGGCGGCAAACCAAAAAATCAATACCAGTTGCCTAAGTAAAATCTCAGCCTGACAGGGCCTCCCTGCTGGCTACACAGCAATACTAATGGTCTTGTAGTGGTCTTTAGACAGCACAGGGATGTCAATATAATTTTGTTCCACTTCTCTTGCTTGCCAGGTCCCATCTGCAACTAATTCATAACCTTGGTTACTCATACCTTTGCACAAATGGACCAACTCTCCACCTACACACTTAGCTGTCCCTTTACTCACTCCAGTGCTTCTCTGATCAATGTGACAGACTTTGTAGCGTGTCCCTCCAAATCTGCTTTGCCTTTAATATTTCACAAAAATGTCAATTAAAACTGCTCTCACCTCCCAGGAGACCAAAATCTTTTATTCTTTAGGAGCAGTAGGACAAAGCCAATTCCCGTCTGACTAAACAAATAAGAAATAGAGTCAGAAAATCAGGGAGATATTGAAGACTTCTCAATCTTCACCTCAGAGTTTCTCAGAGATATTAGTTAACCCCTGAGGGAACGTATTCAACTTCATAGGAAAAATTACCTATGCATTTAGACTAAGTGCTAGAAAAATACAGTGTATATCTTTTGGTAAACAACAGCAGAAACACTCCTGAAGCCCTATTTCTAAATATTTACATTTTCTAAGCAGGCAACTGACCCTAGAGAAACAGGAAAAAGAAGAGAGACAAAGACATCACCAAGTAAAATCAGATTATGTATATAGAAGGATGCTAAACATGTCTTCAAGGAAGGGTGAGCACCTTCTGGTCAGCGTGGTCATCAGTGCTCCGCATGTGCTGGAGGTTTGGGAGCCAGTGCCCCAGGCCCAAAACACACCAGTGAGCTCCCCTGCAAGACATAGGCCTGCCAAGAAATAGCCAGCTCTTGTATAACCATACTTCTTAATATGGCTGAATGTGCAAAACAAATGAAGAATCAGCACCTCTGTGCAAGGCCTCGGACTAACTCAGCAGCAGACTGGCAGTGCCCGGTCTCAACACAAGCAAAGGGAAGGCCCTCCCCTGCCCCCACAGCCACTGCTGACCAGCTGAGCACAGCCAGGAGCACAAACTTTCACAAAACATAATGCACTCTGGCTTGCTGCTGCTTTTGGTATCTTTAGAAGCTTGTGCAACACAGAAACCCACCAGGTGCAACTCCCAGCCCTCTTTCTAGAGCAGGACAACCAGAACCCCAGGCCAAGCAGGTATGTGTAGTTACCTGGGATGGCAGAAGGGGCTTACATGAGCGCAAGCAGTTAGACCCTTGAACATTTCCTTCCAGTAACAAGTAGTTACAAGAAGTAACAAGAAGTAACAGTTACTGCAGAGAGGGCAGTGGTAGCTAAAGCGTAGAACAATTTTCAACAAGTTCCAAATTTTTTTTTTTTTTTAAAGAATACCACAATAAACAGAGCAAGGAACACGCTATCAAATAATGCTTTCTTAGACAAAATTATGCTCTAAACAACATCATCTCTTTCACACAGAATCAAAACAGTCATATTCCAACAGCGAAACACAAATACACACCACATGAACCAGCCCTCAAATGAGCCGCTTCCTGCATCCGGGCTGACAATCAGAACTGCTCCTCAGTAATTCTCTTTGTAGTGCCTTCATCAGAAAAACAGACTGTCACAAAGCTGTTCCTCATCCACCAAGCTGGTTAAAAGCAAAGACTTGGTTCTGTTGCTCACACAAGCATAAATACTGCCGTGTGAGATGTTGAAAGGTAGCTGAGACAGGCAAGGGACTGGAAGATGAAGGATGCAGAAAACCATCACCCTTTGAGGCAGGAGCCAAAGGGATTTTTATTGCAACTGAATTGATACGTAAAAGCTGAATTCAGACTCAGTTGATCAGTATGAAATTACACAACTAAATGGCATTGGAAATGATGGGCAATAGACATTCTACTTTCTCCATAGTCACTAGTGTCAAAGTTCAAATCAAATGAACACACTCTTTAACAGCCAAGTAACAAAGTTACTTGGTAGGAAGGTCTTCTTCCCCTCCTTTTTAGCACTTGTAACACAATGGAAAAAAAAAAAAAAAATCAGTTTGTTATACAAAAGAAGAAGAATCATTAACAAATCTGATCCAATTTTACTTCAGATTAACTGTAGAAGTAGTTCTATAAGAAGGATGCAAGTCTAATACAAGAAAATTCAAGTAAGTACATCCACCATCATAGTTAAAACAAGCTTTTGCATATATTAATAAACAGGAAAAAATTTGTAAGTCTCAGAATGAAAAAATTTCACATAAATGTTCTAAAATGCATGTCCTGAAAAATTTTTAATGTAGAATTGCTTAAACCTAATAGTAGTCACCAGAGCTTCAACAGCATGACTAGACATAACTTCAGTCACATGACTAACCAAAAATTGTCACTTGGGCTTGTGAGGGCTGTAGCAATCAAGGCCAAATCATCTTATAAAATCATAAAATAGTTTTGGTTGGAAGGGGCCTTTAAGATCACCTAGTTCCAACCTCCCTACTATAGAAGCAAGAACACCTTCCTCAAGATCAGGTTGCTCAGAGCCCCATCCAGCTGGGACTCATTCACAGGCTGAACCGGTTGACTCTCTGGAACACATATCTACCTCCTTAGTAAAGGAACTCACCTCCACGATACTCAAGATGGGTTTTGCCACAAACTTTACAGGACAATTTTTAATATTCCAGTTAACTTTTCACTGTAGATACTGCCTGTGCCCTCTCTGCTCCTATCATACTAACTGTGGTTATGATATGATCATGGATACCCAGAAGTTTTCAGCAGTTGCTCATACATTCACTCACAGTATAAAAGAGTTGTTCACATTATTTCCATAAGCACAGTCACGTAAATGTTTTTATCAGAATTTTTGCTTCCCATAAGGCATTTCTGACAAAAAATGTTAACAATTTCAGAACACATTGCTATATCAAGACATGGGGATTTAGAAAGCATTTTAATAAATCAAGGAAAGTGAAAATTAGCTTGTTAGCATCTTATGTGAAATAGAAGCAAAGGGAAAGATTAACACCTTGTAGGAGAGAAGTGGGAGGCAAGTGCACTATAAAATATAAGACATTCAAGATGGTCACAAAAGGAGCTAGAAATACCAGGAATCATGAACAGAAGCAAAAAAAAGAAAAAAAAAATGGAGCATATGATAGCATTTGAGGATTCTTATTGCACAGAGCGAAATGATAGATTTCACTCGAATGAAATTTAAGATTAGAATTTATGTTTGTTTTGTTAGGATGCATCATTTTATTATTTTATTATACAGTGTTCATGGGGAGCATATCTTCCAATTCCAAGTCTCTGCTAATAATATCCATTGCAGGCCTCCCAGCAAAACTGATCATAGTGCTTTATATACATACACTGCTGCTTTTAAGCGTGTCAGCATATGATTAGACCATTTTTACATTTGTTTCCTGTACAAAGGATATTTATCTTCAAATAAGACACTTCAAAGTCTTTAGAAAACATTCCATTATATTAGCGCAGGATTATAAGATTCAAAAATTAGTTTATTTCATGTAAGTTAGACATTATAAAATATAATAAATTGTTAATTGTCACAAAGATAAGTTAAAATTATTTCATATTTGGAAAATTTTGAATCAACATTAGTTTTCTTTCCTATAAAGGCAATAAGGGGGCAAAATCTGTGCAGGTACAATGTAGACAAGTCTATTTTACCCATCCATGCTGTTAGCAGTTCTGATTTTAAGACTGTGACCTTACCCAGAATCTAAATTCACACGCAGCAAAACCTGAGTGTACTCTCAAATGTGTTGTCACTTGCTAGATTAACTCATTAGACAAAAAAATAAAATGATAAAATAATAAACAATATAAACAATATACAAGAGTAAAATAAGCACAGATGAACATCATTTTGTCTAGAAACTTCCAAAAAAAAAAAAAGAAAAGAAAAATGAAAAAATCAATTTTCACTACTTTTTTGGAAAAAAAAAAAGAATATTTGCTAAGATTGAGATCTGATATTTAAAAAGATAATAAAACAAGTATGACTCGTGCTGAAAATAAGGACATTTCTTAGTGAAAAGCACATTCTCACTGGTTTCTCACATATTTGACAAAAAATTATTATCTTGCCAAGGGCAGAAGTGTCACATTGAATTCTCACAGTAAGTGCTTAAACTGCAGATTCTGAAAGTTGCATGAAAAAGAAAATAACACAGTTCACATTAAATACAACATTCAAACTCAAATTAATCTTCTGTAGAGTCCGTTTGCCACTAGTACAAACTCCTTGGCCATGTACATTGTCTAAGAAAAAACAAAATGCCCTCAAGATCTTAGCATCATGCAGAACAGAGGAACCACACATGCAGCTACAAGCTCTGTGTTCCAAGCATTTGACTAAAGTGTCCTTGCTTAACATCTGAATTTCTGATACTAATCTAGAGAACCTGCTTATGCAGGGGGGTTGGACTAGGTGATCTCCAGCAATCCCTTCCAACCTCTGTAATTCCGTTATTCTGTTACACGACTTTGAACTGCTCCTGCTATAATGCGTGAGACAAGAATCTAGGAAGAAGGATTTCTCCCAGTTCTGTCATACTTAATTCAAATAGGACATTTTTGTTTTACCTCCTGCCACGGTTAAAGATAGATTATCCAAGATACGTACACACTACCCAGATATTAAAATCAATATTCAAAATTAATAACCTTTAATATTAAGACACTCGAATGCAATGGAAAGCGCAGCAATGACAGCAGAGTAGCAAGGTCACAAGCTGCAGCAAGTGAGGACTTGTTCAAATGTAACACACCTGGGCACAGAAATAAAGGAAAGAACCTGAAGAAAGGCTTCCGGTGCACACAGATCTCTAGCAAGATACCCTCACCTCCACTGCCAACTCTTAAATGAGATCTGGGAGGGCCGTGGATTCTGGTTCCACCCCTTCCAGTCACTCAGGGGCACTGCGTGCACCGGAGCTCCCCTGGATTGCTCCTGCCTTCCCACCAGGTGCTCAATCACTAGGCTCAAGACATGGCTTAGCATTTCTGCTACAGACACTATTTCTTAGTATGCAATATTCTTAAATTATTTAAATTTTAGACTAACAACTTAGGAAGCTTTCAGTATTTATGTCATAATTTTATAATTCTTTACAAAATATTTTTTATTTTATAGAATAATAGTATAAAAGGGTTTACTATGTGGTATGTTAATTCAGTTTTATGGAAGGGATGTTCTGTTCACAAAATCTTGGAGTACAAATTTTTCAGCCTTCTAAATAAGTCAGCAACTTCAGCTCACTGGTTTCAATCAAAACAAGAAGGCAGAACAAGAACTTTTTATTACAACTTGATCCCCATCACATTTCTTTTGTTATTTCAAAAATATTCCATTGAAAAGACAGCATGCTCAGACAACTACGACTTTTCAAGTTTCAAAAACAATCCAGTCTGAAAAGTAAATGCAGTATTTCCCTTAACATTGCTCCATATGCAAACATAGAGTCATGCAATAAAAGCAGGATAAGATGTGCTGAAGAAGAAAGTAAAACAGAAAGCCTGAGAGAAAAGTGAAACATGAAACAAAATTTACATTCCAAAATGTCACAGATACTTTCTTTTCGGGTGCATTTTAACAAAAGAAAAAGGAATAAAGTAGAATTTTAGCGATCTTACCCTTCTGTCAGTAGGATCAATCATACCATTTATCCCAGAAGCAAGGATGCCAGGATCCTGTTCTGGTGGGATTAGAAGATCACGATTAAAGCTTACTCACAGAAGTTTCTGTTCATGAGAGGAGAAAAAAACTTGTGTATTTGCCCCACCTAAAGTAGCCCTCAGCTATTGCCCCAGCTGACGTAGCAAAGTACAGCTGTCTCATAAGAACATAAAAAAAAGAAAAAAGAGGTGAACTTGCCTGTATGAACTAAACAAAATATCAGGTCACAATAATCCTGGGTGAGGGATCACACAGAAAATCATGCTCTCCTCCCTGCCAGAACCTTGTCTTAAGTGCCTCTGAGGGAAATTATCCTTGTTTTATACTCCTTGTTTTCACATCGTAAAGACGACTCATTTTCCATTAGCAAGCACTATCTTCCTCTTTTCCTGGCTGTTGGCCACCAATGAGGCTAAAGTCAGCCATTGCAGAAGTAAAAATAACATCTTGTAAAGAATCATTAAAGGTTACTTCCTTGGTTTTCCCATTTAAAAATACTTGACTCGCTTAGGATTGACTACATGTTGCCTGACCCCCAGAAAAGAGGGCATTACATACAACTGTTATACAGCACAGACAAACTGGAAAAACATCGGTGTAAGGAAAAAAAAAAAAAATCAGTTTTCCCTTTCTAGTGTTTTTGGTAATACAAAATAGTTTTATTTGAATAAAGATCCTGACAGCCATGAAAAGGTATAAAAATATTTGACAAAGTATGTGACCGACAGTATCTGCAGGGATCTGCAAAATGAGACCCAGTTAGTGCTTAAAGATAGATCCCTATCATAGTATCATATCGCAGTGAGAAGCACTGTGATAAGTTAGATACAAAAGCAGACCCAACATCTACAACAGGTAATGGAGAGAGGAAAATACATGGGTCAGAAGTTCGGTACTTCGAAGGAGAAAGTAGGAAATACACATAGGGGATTTTGTTGATATTTTCCTCATTTAAAAATAAAAAATGAAAATTCCCCCCCTTCCCCTAGCCAGCTTTTGCAAGATCACTTACACTTAGATAACTTTATTCAATTAAAAAAGTCACAGGTGGTTTTCCTGATTTTCCCAACTTTGCTACTGTTCAAAGGTGTGGGTCTAACTCAAACCAGAACCAATTTCAGGTTCCTTTGTAGTTTAGCTGTACCAAGCATCACAGCTGTAGCTATGGTATCATTATGTATATTAACTACTGGTTTCACACTTGAATCTATTTTAAAGTCCTCTATGTGCCTCCCTATTAGCTAAATAATGAAGAGTGTATCAAAGATTGTGTTGCTACGTTAACTGAAAAATTCAAAGCACTCCTAGTGAGACAGAGACGGCAAAACCATCAAATAATAGAGGTCACTGAATTCAGTTCTCATTGTGGTATTGTTAGTTATTAGGCTCATGGCAGAAGAGGCTGAGGTTTTGAGTCTTTGGTGATGGCAAATTTGCCACTGAATGTAAGAATCAAAAAGTTAATCCAGGCAATTAGCTGGCTGAACGTCATACATCTCAGCTGTTCTGTACCTCACCCTAAAATCTGAGAAGCTCTTATTATACATTAATTTAAGCAACTTCCTATGAGTAAGAAAAGGGAGTTTCTAGTGATTACTAAGTCCCCAGATTACTGCTGTTACTACAAAGCAAAATTTCTTTACAGTGTGAAAAAAAAAATTCTTTACAGCTTGACACAAAGTCAATTTCATGAGAATTTGTAACAAAGGCTACTAAAAAAAGTAGACTACATTACCATCAAAATTTGAAAAAATTGGAGTCCATATCTGCAACAAGGTTAAAACTTCTATACTAAAGTGCAAACATGGCCTGTAAATGCTGTAGTTCCTGACTGGAGTCTTTGTTCTGTAGTGCCCTTATCTCGCTAGCTAGATAATGCCAGTATCAAAGCTCAAGTTCCTCATGCAGATCTGCTTTCATATTCTAGTTTCATTCATCTTGTATCAGAGATACTGGCTTATAGGAAACAGAAGCAACTCAGTGTACTATAAAACATGAGAAAGCAGTGAAATAGCAGAGAGTAAAGGAGACTGGGAAATTTCAATTATTTCTAGGAGCCCTATTTAATATAAATGGTCAAAAAATTTTAAAAAAAACAGCAAAAGTTTAGAGTAGGTGTATAAGCAGAATAGGAGGTACACAGTAGAAAATTTTGTGAAAGGTCCCAGATTGTAAGTATGACTGTTCGAAGATGGTACTTTGGAGTGCAAGTTCTTAAAGATCTGCACTAAAGGCATGGGAGTTAGATGCATTGTCACTAAATGATTTGGAAGCAGGTAGCTCACTTGAGATACAGATAAACAACTGACCCAAAGGTGGACCCAAGCGAGACTGAGAAAAATAAACAGAATAAGTTTGCTGTTCTAACCACCTCAAGTTTTGTCATGATGGTGATATTCATAGACCTTGGTACTTAAGATTCAGGAATAAACATTTTTTCCAGCAGATGAATACCTAACCAAATAATCTTCCAGGTTCCATTCTCCCACTCAATAGATTTTGCTCAGCATCAACCAAGTTTGTTCCCTATACATATAAAAAGAAATGTAAGTGAAGCTCTTCACTATGGTCATCACAGCAAGATAAGATTATGGCTTTGAATGAATAATTTTGGTTTTAAAAAGAAACGGCTGAAAGTCTTAGAATAGTCCAGGTCCATGAACTTTGGATCTGGAAACTATAGAACAATACTATTTATGCATCTTATAATATCAGCTGGATAAATATAAATGTGAAAGCTTTTGTGGATAAGAGGAAAATCAAGACTAATATATATATAACACAATATTTAAAAGATATGGAAATTTTCTTAAATACATGCATACACAAATTCCATGTATAGTTAGTATTTTTAATTAATAAATTAAATTAATTAATTAAATTAATTTTTTCTTTTCCTATGTAGTAAAAATATAAATTGTATCATCTTCTTAAAAACAGCAATGTTTAATGTTCAATTCCCATAGTAATGAGGATGCTAGCAAATATTTTTATATACTTTAATAGCATCTGATTATAATTTTGTGCTAATTACTTTAATCAGACCAACTTGAAGTGTTAGAGTATTTTTCCATAATTAAGGAATACCACAGGACAAGCAGTACTTTTTAGAGCAATTATAGTATTTTCTAATGCTATAATAAACAAAGATCATGCATCTTAATTATAACCAATAAAAATTCCACACACATTTAATTATATGCTACACTGATATTCCCATAACTTAAAAAAAAAAAAGCTGCTATGATTATTAAGATGTTGCTAATATGAGCTCACACTAATGGGCTGTGCCCACTATTAATGTCATTGCAAATAGTTTACATCAGGAATCTGTATCTCCAATTTAAATGTTAATGGACTGAGTCTTTTTCATTTACAGTGTAAGAAAAGAATAAAGCCACTAAAGTCAATGAGGTTATGTAAAGCTGCTAGCTAAACTACTATTGGCTTAATCTCCAAACTTGTAATATGGAACATATCAAATGCTCACATATTTTACCCTTATGCCCTGTCAACATAAAGAAAAAAAAAAAACAAACCTTAATGTCATAGATGCATTCTATCCTGGATAGCACAGAACAAAGTTATGGGTCTTTCATGAATGAGGTTGATAAATATCACAGGTGATTTCTGCAAATAATGGATCATCTATAGGCAAAAAATAAAGCCTGCTCCAGTTTAGCATGTGAAATATGACCTGATCCTACACAAAATTGCTATATCACTGCTCATCTCTACTGCAATTTGTAAAGCAGTATCTCCCTCTCTGAGGTGCCAATACTGAGAAAGAACAGTGACATACAAGTGATTTTTGGTCTGGAGATAATTAGTGGCTATCTCCACCACTCAAAGAAATGCTTGAAGTCTGAACAAATATCACCCTTGTTTTTAAAAGATGAGTTAGAAACATTGCATAAATAACCCCCTTACTAAAACTTGTATCACAGAAATCTAAAGGTTGGAAAAGAGCATTAAGATGATCTAGTCCAACCTTTGACCGTTATGTTGTTGACATGGCGTTGTACCTTCCAACTCAGAGCTCTGAAGTCCAGTTTTCAAGTTTTAAGACAACTCTATCATTATTCAGACAGCTCAGAGACTATTATTTCCTATTTAGGAGTATACCTAGATGAGCTCAAAACACATAACAATAACCATGTTTTAAGACAAATTTGTCCTTAAAAAAATGCATGTAAAATAATTTAAGTCATCGCTGTTTGCAATACCTAAACATTCTTCTCATGCCCAAAACTTGAAAGATTCCTAACACCATAACTCAGCTTGTAATAAAACCCATGATGGGACTAACATGCAACAAATCTCAAAAGAAAATGCAAAGAGATTCCACCCTTCCCCACTCTAGCTCTGTTGTACTCCAATTTACAACCATTGTTGTCACAAAGTCATACAAAGCCTCAGCTTTCAAGAAATTTCTACAGCTTTAATCAGTATTTCGACTGTCTCTAGGAAGATATTTGTGTTGCACTTTTCGTACTTCCCTTCTGTAATTGCATTCCTCCTCTTATTGTCCCTGCTTCTTACTGCGACTTCTGGTAAAAAAAATAAATAAATCAGTATTATGACATGCAAATAACAGGCATTCATTAGGTTCACTGATGTGCTGTTCAGCACAAAGATATATCAGGAATTCTTCCTTGCCACAAAGAGATTGCGGAATACTGTATATAATGTTCTTTTCCCCTCATTGCCTTTTTGCTCATTGCCCCTTGCTCCATTTCTTTCCTATCACTTAGTTTCCAGCACAATTTTTTTTGCAATACCACTTTATTAGACTGTAAAAGCTCAGAAAAAAATCTATATGAAATTCTTTTTTATTTAAGACTTTTCAAGACTAAAGAAAGCATTACTGAGGTCCTGGGTGAAGTATCTAATTCCCTAACAGCAAAGTTAAGAGAAAAGTTCAGGATTTGAATCTCAATTTTGAGTAAGGAAAAGGAGTCAAGATATTTCCTGATTGGGTTGCATGCTTAAACACCACAATTGGAAGTTGCAATAATTAACTGACTTCATAGCCAATTGTTGTTAACACCCCAAGGAGTTTGTAGTGTTAGAGTACTTCATATTTGGGCCACTTCTTAGAAAACTCCATATTTTCACGGCTAGTGCTTCTCAAACTCTCAGCCAAAACCCAGTACACTTCCATGTGACAATACTAATGTGTTATGCATCAAAGTAGGACATTTGTAAGCAGAAAAGATGTAATGAATTCTACTACACTTGGTTATGTCTATGAAATTATAATATTTGCTACTTCTGGCAGACTATAGAAGATTCCACTCACAAGCCCTCTATCTCCCTCATAGAAACTACTTAAACTTCCCCAGGTCATTTTGAAATGCAAGGCTTGCCTCTGCAGTCTTTATTCCTTTCTTTCAAATTCAGAACACTAGAGATTGAGTTTCCAGTGAAAAGGTACCAGAAAATGAACATAAAAGTAAAGGAAGTCAGGTGCCTGATGTCTTTATTTTAACTGGCAAGATGAAAAGGATCACATCCAAAGATTCTGCAAGTCTCTGAAACAACTAGAAAGCATAGTTGCCTGAAGATTAATGGATTCCTCCTTAATCTCCTTTGTAACAGATGGACCACCATAGGCTATCAGTGATCCATGAACCAGAGCTGGCCCATCTCACTGTAGACAAACAGGGATTAATACTGCCAAATTGCCAGTCTCCTAAGAGACTGGGACTTATTCCAAAAGAATGAGCTTTCACTGTGATATTATTTGTTACCAATCCTGATCTCAAGGTTATCTGGAGAAAGATCTTTTCGCAATTTACCACACTCAGCTACTGTTTTATCACCATTTCAACCACCAATTCCCAATTCTGTGCCTACAAACACTGATGCAGTTTCAACTGTCTTTAGTTGGATTTAACTCCAAGTATAGAAGTAGCAAAGCAGAACTGGTGATACAGTTTTACTACACTAAGAAAAACAGTAGATCATCAGAAGGTGTTAAACATATTGACTGGACACTGGTCTAAACATCACATAACAAGAAAATCCGAAGCGATTTAGCAGAGAATAAAAAGTACTAGGAGATCATTTTCTGAAGTTAAATCTCAAACACTATTCCTGCTCATCCTATAGCGACAGAGCACATCACCTTTCATTTAAGATACTCAACTCAGAAACCCTCTGATCTAACATGAGCTCATAACAGACACCACTAGGCTGGCATAGGCTTTTTGCAGGTCCTCATAAGTAAGTCAGAACCTCCTGTTTTTAGCCAGGAGCCCATTGGATGGCAGTTGAGAACACGAAAGGGACAGTAAAATACACTGTCCCCTTTCTCACTGGCTTCTTAATACTGGCATTACCCTCAGTGTGGGTAATTATCTTAGTGACCCTGCTCTGCCAGTACTCAGCCTGATGCCAGAGAATACCCAAAATCAGCTTGTGTTAAATCAAGATTTGAAAAATAATCTGCAAGTATAAGAGTACTTAAAGCAAAAACAGAATCGTGTCATGCAGTTGAAGATATGGCATTACTAGACAAATAAGAACATATGAAAACCTGTTAGTATAAGACAGGTCTTACTATCCTTGTTATTTTATAGTCTTATTATACACTGCACCTGGTTTTTTTTTTTGTTTTTTTTTTTTCCTAGTAGTCAGTGGAAGAGGTTGGTGGAATTTGCACCTTATCAATTAAGATTTGTTCAGTGAGGACGATAGTGAATTTCTCTACCCTTCCAATGAATGCTGCTGGACTCCAGTAATTCCTTGAATATCTGTAAGCAGAGTTGACAAATTTGTTACAGAGCTTGAGGCTGTCATTTGAATTGTTTTGAGCTGAAATGTGACCTGTTTTCACCAGAGATTAAGGCTTTCTGGTGTAGGGGAAGCAGAACTGAGATTTGAGGGGTGCTTTGAAAGTAATGCCACTTATTTTCTTATGTTGGCTGATACTGTCAGAGGTGAATGCTGGTGGTATGGTAGTAGAGGCTGAACTTTCCCACCAATATTCCAACAGCCGGTCACCTCTGCTGGTGCAGATAGTTACGAGCATGACACATAGGCTACTGTCCATCACTGGTAAAAACGCATAGCTAGTGATGGTGACTTCTGAAAAACAGTGTTGTGTAGCTGATAATTTTGTCCATCAAATGTTATGATGTTCCTTTGTATGTGATGTAGTTACCACTTAGTTTTAGGGGAAATAAATTGGAGACATTACTTTTGGAGATATCTACTTGGAAGTTTCTTCACTATAGATGCTTTTTCTCACACCAATCCTTATTTAAACCAGAAATACCACAAATAAATCTAAAAGGTGCATACTTCAAGCTAAGCTTAGTAGTTTCACACTTTTCAATCAGATGCTACAGTAATATTCCCTATGACAGAAGAGAAAAACCAATACGCATTTCTGGGAAGGAACATTATCCAAAGGCACTTCAGAATGACATCTACAGACCTAGTTTAGTAAGTAAACTCATTAGGAAGTCTGTGGCAAGGCTTGTCACAGCACTCCTGTGGAAAATTCTCAGCACAGGTTGCCCCAACTACTTTGTTCACTCTGTGCACCTGAGTAAGCTTCAGAAGACAGGCTTACTTCGATTTCCCTAATTAACAATCTATGATTGCATCTTCTGACCCAGAGAATGAATATTCTTTCTTACTAAAATAAGAAAATACATAGGCGTCTCTCCTAAAAGCCTAGGTTTTATTATCCAGTTAAGCTAATGATGACAGTTTTCAATATACATTAATAAACAATACTTTTTATTTGATCTTGTTCTACAGAATTTGCCTCATCTTTTTGTAATACCATAAATTACTTTCAGAGCACCAAATATAAAGATAGGAATCATATCCACTAAGTAATTAATCACATTTCCAGGTTTTTATTAGACTAGGAGCTTGGCCAAGTTTTCCAGTCGCATTTTAACAGGAGTGTTTCATGGTAATCTATGTTTTTGACTCTTTAGAAATCCATATACAATGTACAAATTCCAGTTCTTTCTGAAAGATATTGTTTGGCTGTAGGCATCTAGTTAGAAAATAGCTAGAAACACTTCACAAGAAATAGAAGGAAGTCTATTCAAATAACTTAATGTATTCCTATTCAGTCCAAGAGAACTCCTTGTGCCTCCTGTTAACACAGTGAACATAAAAATGCATAAATCAATATCCAAAACTTTAGCAAGCAGTACATTTCTAGACTTCTAGATCATTAGACAGTCATCAAAGAAAACTTAATTGCAGCACTCTTCTTTTCCTGCTCTCAATACTTCTTGGTAAAAAGAGAGCATATTGGATCAATCTTACTTTATGCTCTTTTTTCATCATTTAACAAATTATGGCTTACATGCTTCCAGGTTTCCACAAGGTCTGTATTTGGGCCACGTAGTCATACAAGCAGTAACACTTTTCAATGTGAACCCATAAAAGGAGACAGTTAAAGTAGGAAAGATGAATAGAGGCTAGTATTATAGTATTTTAATGTGACCTAGAAACTGGGAATCTAAACAGTTGCTGACAGCGGGAACTCAAAATCTTGCAAAGAGAGGGCTTATAATAGGCTCCAAGCACCAGGCAAAGAGTGACTGGTTATTTTGTAGGATTAAAGTGCTTATAAGAAATTTTTGCAGAGAAAAAAATTTGGAAACACAACAGAAGAGCCATTTTAGTAATCTTTGAGCCAAGATATTTTTAGATATTTTTCATACTCAGAAAATAATTCAGCAATCCACTATGGTCTGGCAATGAAAGCTTATTCTATATTAAGGAACAGTATACATAATTTGAGCACAATTTAACTGTACATAAAATATAGCTGGTCTCAATCATTACACGTGGTGACATGCAATTCGCTTTTAAAAAGTTTGCCAGACTTAGAATGCTTTTTCTCAATCTTCTGTTTTTTCACTAGTTAGGATACAAAGAATCTGACAGAGAAAAACAAAATCTAAGACTAGTAAAACTCAAATTTCAGAAGAGATGCAATAAAAATACAACTGGTAATTTGTTTTTCCCCCCAAATTTTAATTTTAATAATTTTTCTTGAAAATAAGGAAGTTTGAAAGTATTTTTAAGGTTATATATTTAAACTTCTTAAAAAAAGAATAAGTAGAATTGAGGTTTTATTTTCCAGTCACCCAAAAAGAAAGTAGAATGCAGAACTTCAGACTGTCCAAAGCTTGATTAATATAGCGACTTGGAGAAAATATATCTATTCAGTTCATTTGCCATGTCTGAAAACACTGACATCCTGAGTTCCTTGAGGAAAAAAAACAAAGAAAAACAGAAAACCACTGTCCCAAAAATTTATCTAAAACAGCACTCACAGCAACACAGTGAGGAGGAAAGAGTGATCTTATAACAGAATCCTAGTATCAGAGGGGTTCGAAGAGACCCCAAAAGGCCATCAAGTCCAACACTCCTGCTAAAGCAGATACCCTACAATAGGTCACACAGGTAGGTGTCTAGCCAGGTCTTGAGTATCTCCATAGAAGGAGACTCCACAACCTCTCTCGGCAACCTGTTAAAGTGCTCTGTTATCCTTACCATAAAGTTCTTCCACATGTTAGTACGGTACCTCCTATGTTCAAATTTTAGGCCATTACTCCTATCATTATGCACCACCAAGAAGATCCTGGCCTCATACGCTTGCCTCCCACCTTCCTTCAGATATTTATAAACATCCATCAGATCCCCTCTCAGTCTTCTTCTCCCCAGACTGAACAGATCCAGGTTTCTCAGCCTTTCCTCATATGGGAGATGTTCCAGGCCTTTAATCATCTTTGTGTCCCTCCGTTGCACTCCTTCTAGGAGATCCCTGTCTTTCCTGAACTGGAGAGCCCAGAACTGGACACAGGAGTCTAAATGTGCAGAGAGGTAGGATCACCTCCCTTGACCTGCTGGCCATGCTTTTTTTAATGCACTCACCTTCTTGGCCACAAGGGCACACTGCTGGCTCATGGCCAACCTGCTGTCCACCAGGACCCCTAGGTCCTTCTCAGCAGAGCTCCTCTCCAGCAGTTTATCCCCTAACCTGTACCAGTGCATACAATTATTCCTCACCAAGTGCAAAACTCTACACTTGGTCTTGTTAAATTTCATCTGATTCCTCCCTGCCCAACTCTCCAGTTCGTCCAAGTCATGTAGAACAGTAACACAGCCTTCTGTGGATTCTGAAGATTCAGCTAATCCTCCCAGCTTTATATCATCAGCAAACTTGCTGAAGGTGCACTCTATCCCATCATCCAGGTCATTGATGAAGATGTTGAACAAGATCCAGCACCGACCCCTGGGGAACACCACTTATTACGTGCTTCCAAACAGATTCTGCACGGCTGATGACCACCTGCTGAGGTCTGTCAGTCAGCCAGTTCTCAATCCACCTCACCATCCACTCATCTCTCCCACATCTTCTGAGTTTTATAACAGCTCATAAGTTTGAATTGGATGCACCTTCTGTAGGAAGCGAAGTCTTAACAAATGCAGTTTCAACTCTGTCAGCTATCAGTATTAAATTGTTGATCAATTATAGAGACAAAGATCTTTAGGAAATCTGATTAATAAAATGCAGTGAACAAACGTTAGGTGGACAGTGCAAAAATATGCAACAGAGATTTTGATCCAAAGAACTCACTACCATCTTAGCAGTTATTTATAATTGGTTGGTAAAAAGACTTTTGGATGGCAATAAGCGATTTATAGTCTATTCTTGTTCTAGGAAAATATGTCATTGCAAGCATCTGAGACAATCCTGAAAGCATGTATATTTTTTGTCATGTCATATCGACTAAGAAAATCTGCATAATGTTAGTAACACCACAGGTGATTGCTCTCTTGGTTCTCAGAAGTCCTCAATATTGAAACTCAAAGTTGGACATTTTGTGGATAAGTCATCTCTTATTTTCAAGAGACTGTTTTCAGTCAAAAAGCAACTTCCACTTTATTACTTCATTTTGGAATTAAGGAACAAACTAAGAAGCCATCAGCACTAGAAGCTTACTTCTCACTTGGTTTTGTCTCCTAATCAATCACCTACTAGTTGAAGAACTAGTGTCATTTGTTATATATAAGGAAGAGTTCAATTTCATAGTGCTAAATCTCACCACTTCACAGCAACAGTTTTGATGACACACCAGTGTAAATCCTGTAATAATATAAAGCAGAGGATACCAGGAATGAACGCTCTTCTGAGGTCAAGGGAATTGAATTTTATAGAAAAAAAGACCTCAAAAGCAGCATAATAAAGGTATTCAAAATGATGGAAGTGTTCAATAAAATAGAGCTTCAGATATTTTTATACTGATGAAATAAAAAATTTAAAGGATCACTTACGACTTGAATAGCAAGAACAGCAAAATATGAGCAGAACTATTAAGCTAGATTGTTAAAATGTGGTCTTTGTTTCAGTTACTTTCACAAGAAATATAAGCATAAACACTGCAAATATCTGGTGAAAGAAAACACTCCAGAAGATGACTTCCTGAATGGCTAAGGCAGCCAATATTACAATTCCTCAAGGTAGAATTTTAAGTGCTTAAAAAATGTACTAAAGCTTCACTGAAGTCATTGCAGCTACAGAGATTTATCAGAGATGTTCCAACTCTCCTTTAGCAATAGAATTGTGCCAGCTCCATCAGACAGCATATAACTTTGGCATCCATAAATCTACCATTATATTTTCTGGTATCAGAATTGATGCTTGCTTATCACTTGCTTATTGCTTTAATAAACGGAGTTTTGTGCTGCAGGAAGATCTAATGTTAAGGTACAATGAAACAGATAGAACCAAATGTAGAGAGTTCTGTTTTTGAGAAAGTACCCTTTCAAGGTATTTTCCCAAGGGCCACTCTAACAGAATACTGTATTTAAATCAGCAGGTCATGCACCAGAAGATAGTTTAACTGTTAATTAACACTAGATGATATACTGAAAATTCCATGCTAATTAATTCTCTGTAGATCTAAGTGCCCTTCCTTCTATGTCATTTTCAATGAACACATTAACATGAGCAATAGAGTGACATTAATTACTAATTCATATGACAAACATGTGAAGCTCTATTAAATAGATGATGGAGGTTAACTAAAAAGGAAGATATGGGTCAAAGTGCAGGCCATCATATCATAAAGATACTGCACATTCAAGAGAAGAGAGCATATATTAACCATTCATTCATCCTGCCAGCTTGATGTTCTTCACCTATATTAGATTTTCTTGCAAGATTATCATTATTCAGAAAATATGATTCATCTGTTCAGAATCAATAGTGAAAACTCCACAAAACAAAAGTAAATTGAAATGAAATAATCTTGTTCTTTTAGAATGTGACATAGATTATGTTTTTGATAAATTAACTGTTAGCTTTCCACACATCAAAATGGTCTGAAAATAGAAAAGAAGGTGGCTTGACAGAAGTTGTAAAGATAGCTAAAGAATCTATATCTTAAAAAGCAGTAGAACACCATTTCTAGAATTAGAGAAGCACTATAATCCACATATATACATAATAACCTAGAGCTACTGGTTTAGTATCTGATAATTTTGACATCTGAAACTACCTAAGATAAAGTGAAATTCAACCACTAGAAAAAAGATCAAGAAATTAAATGCCAGACTATACTCATGCCTTTAAAGGACCTCAAATTCCAAGTAGGAACTGTAGGTCATCCCAATTTAGCATTACAAAAAGCAAACAGAATTAATTATAATATTCTAATTGCATTTTATATTTCTCATAAAAAAACCACCTGTGATGCACGACCATTGCTGCTATTTAAGAAATTCCAACAAAGCTTCTGATAATTTATCCTGAGAGAAGCACTACTTGTGAAAGCCTATCCAAAAATTGCTTTATTACAGACTGCTCACTGTTTGTAAGATCTTATGTACTCACACATACACATTTAGATTCTTTAATATGAAGGATCTCTGAAGTCTCCTGAAAATCGTAATAGAATGGCTTGGAAGAGACACCTTAAGGATCATCTATTAACAACCACCCTGCTATGATCAGGTTGTCCAGGGTTCCATCCAACCTGGCTTTGAACACCTCCAGGGATGGGCATCCAATACTGGAATCTGTTCCAGTGCCTGATCACCCTCTGAATAAAAAATGTCTTCCTACCATCTAACATAAGTCTCCTGTATTTTAGTTTAAAGTTACCTCCCTTGTCTTATCACTATCAGACCACAGAAGAAGTCCACCTCCCTCCTGTTTATAAGCTCCCCTCAGGTACTGAAAGATCGCAATGAGGCTTTCCCAGAGCTTTCTCTTCTCCAAGCTTCTCCACCTTAGGCACTAAGCAGGAGATGCAGAGTCACCATTACTGCTCTTAGGCTCTTCTAGTAACCAAGCTGTGCTATTTCTTCAGGCATGAATAACTCTAGTAGGATCTGTGGCTTCTTAAACATATTTTAGTCTCTAGAAGTATCTACTAAGATATTTTTGTGGGATTTCTGTTAACTTTTTAGCAACAGAAAGAATTTAATTCTGTAAGGCACTTGTAATTAAAAGTGACTTTACTTATAATCTAGAATTCAAGGAAGTCAAGAGGGGTTAATTTCACTATAGGGTTTTCATAAACCTTATATTAATGCATTTTTGCAATTTTAAACAAAAAATGATTTAGTTTAAGTTCTGTTAAGAAATGTTTAATTAAGGGATAGAGGGAGAAAATCAGTACCTGTACTTAACAGAAGAATGCAAGTTATGAATACCTTAACAACAATGTAATACTACATAACTGATTGCACAGTGGAGCCACCTGAGCCCATTCTGGCTCCAGCTGCTATGTCTGAGAGAAGGACTACAAGCCATCTTACATGATCTATGCTTGATCCTTATTAAATAGATAGAGAGCTTCTGAAATTATTATTATTATTTTTTTAAAGCACAATTTTTCACTATCGTCTCATTATTTTGCTCATGTATTTAGGTAGACATGAGCTGCATGTGCTTTGGAAGACTCCCAACCTTTACAGCTAACAAGCTGAGATTGCTTAGACTAGAGTAAAGTGCAAGACACAGCCTCACACACCTTAAACTCCTCACAGGATCAGAGATAACACACAAATCAACATCTACAAATATCTTTTGTACCAGGTACAGACTGGGGGGTTAGCCCTGAATAGGTAACACTATTCCATTAGGGTTTTGCATGAAGTTTCATTTGTATGAGATCTAATCTTGATCTCATCACCCTAACTTTTTTTTTCCCTCCAAGTAATGCAGTCTTTGAGAACACATCTATATGGAAATTAGTTCTGAAGACTATTGTAATAAATACCTGCCAAGTCCATAATACTGGTAGAATTTTCATTTCTCAAATATGAAGAATAGGATTAAGATACGGTAAATTAAAAACTATTTTTAAACTTTCACACTACTAAACAATGTACCAATACACTTTCTTTATTTAATGAAAGTTATCATCCAAATATCAAATAAATAAGACAGTTCCGCCATTACCTTTCTACCAGCAATTGCTGTCAAGTACAGGCAGTAATGCTAGGACTCCTATGAGATGTATATGCATGTATGTTTATTTAAACGTGCCTTTGATAGAATCATAGAATATCCCAATTTAGAAGGGACCCAGGAGGATCCTCAAGTCCATCTCCTGGCTCCATACAGAACCACACAAGACTCTAACCCTGTGTCTGGGAGCGCTGTCCAAACACTACTTGAACTCTGGCACTTGGGGCCAAGCCCACTGCCCTCTGGTGCAGGACCTTTCCCTGACCCCCCTGACACTGGTCCATGCCGTTCCCTCAGGCCCTGTCTCTGTCACAGAAAGCAGAGCTCAGCACTGCCCCTTCACTCCCTGGGAGGAGCTGCAGACATCACGATGCCTCCGCTTAGCTCCTCTGCTCAGGGCTGAGCAAACCCAGAAGCCTCAGTGCTCCTCACATACAATGTTCTCCAGACCCTTCCCCATCTTTGTTACCTCTTTTGGAGGCTTTCTAATAGTATTACATCCTTCTTACATTATAGTGCCCAAAATTGCACCCAATGCTCAAGGTGAGACCACAGAGTGCAGTGGGACAACCCTCACTCTTGGCCAGGCGGCAGTGCTGGGCCTGATGCTCCCCAGGGGACACTCTGCCCTTTGGCCGCTGGGGAACACTGCTGGCTCAGATCTAACATGCCATCAGCCAGAATCCCCACATCCCTTTCCACGGGGCTGCTCTCTGTACCCTCAACCCCCACTCTGTCTGTATTTATATCCAGAGCTGCCCCATCCCATGTGCAGAATCCAACACTTGGTTTTGTTAAACATCATGAGGTTGGTGATTGCCCAGCACTCCACCTTGCTCATTTGTAAGGCTTCTCCACCCCTGAAAGGTCAACAGCTGCTCCCAGTTTAATATCACCCACAAACTTACCCAGTTTTCCTTTCTGGCTTTTCTAAAGCTCAGTGCTCCTCTGATTTACAACCTCTTGCTCTGGTCACTGCTGCTGTGGTGCGAGCAGCTGATCTCAGTCCACAGGTGGGGCCCATACTTCTCCAGAGACTACGCTGGGGCAGGACTCTCCTGTGACCTCCTGGCAGCCTGAGGGGACAGACTGTGACTCTTTAACTCACAGAATAGCTGAAAAGTTACAGAAATATCAAAGCTATCAGTATAACACAGGATGAAGCTTTTGTGCTCTTTAACTGAGCAGATTGCTCTGTGTAAGCAGCAGGAGTTTTGCTCGCCTGAAAACTAAAGAATTTGGCTTGGAATGTATAAGTATTTATGAATTTACAAATTTATAGAGTCAAATTAGAAAGCTCTTGTATACTACCAATTATTTCTGGCTATTTGGCTTCTTCCTCTTCCAAGGCAGGTTAGCACAGAAAAAAACCACTATAATCTCACTGGCCTCTATTTTGGCATGACAACCAGGAGCAGAGCTGTCACTGAGCTGTTTATTCAGGCCAAATTCCCAGGAGGCCACCACACAGCCCTCCCTCCCTCCCCATCCTGTTGTGGTTTCTCTTCATCTCTACTATAGCTGCTTATACTTTGGTTCCTGCAGGAATCAAATTTAATCTGTTTCAGTATATTTTATGCTTCACTGATTTATTCAAAGCTGAATAAAAGCATTGCAGTACTTACGTTTCCTATTTTATTTTGGGAACTGTATTATTAGTAGCACCATTCAGTTACTAGAATAACTCGAGTCAAGCAGATTAAAAACCCAAGCTACACCTGTGCTATTCAGCTTGCACTTCAATCTTATCCACTACATTAAATAAGGTCTGGATAAAAATGAGACAGATTAACCTATCATTCGACTTACAGAAGTGTCTTTGTGGTAAAAGAAGATCCAGTTCTACAGTGAGTCTGGTAAATTTTGCCCTTCTTTTGCTGGAAAATATCATCTCTGTACCAAACTATTCCATTGCATTAAAAAAACAAAATAGTCTTCTTGAGCTCTACAGCAGAAAAGTAGTTGAATACATACCTAAAGGAAAGAAGAATACTGTATTACTTGTTTGATTGATAGTACCAAAAAAACAAAAAAGCTTTTTCTCAGTTTGATTTTTGTTTTACAACCTATAGAATTATTATTCAAGACTCATGAGATTCCTCCATTTCAATTTCCAGTCGCACTCTGGTGTTCTGTAAGGATTTTTGTTTGTTTGTTTTAATACAAAATTAAAATGAGTAAAGGATGAAAATAATAAAAAATATATAAGAACAATCTTAATATAGCATGCATATTTGTATATATACATACATGAGATGATCAGCTAGTAAATATTTTATTTTGCTTTGTATATGGTAGAATATAACTAGATGAGCTCAGATAGATTGAACAATAAAACAAACATGACAAAATGGGTTTTAAGTCAGGAAACAGAACAGTAAAGCAATTTCCTGAGTTATTTAAATGCTTTCATTGGAGAAATGTCATTACATACTTGAATTACACTGGAATATAATTATATAAACACCACAAATAACAATGTTTTACCAAGAAAAACAGAAGTTAAGAGAGGGGAATTATTTCCTGCCATTTTTCTTAATTTTAAGAAACGTTCTAGATGTTATAAGATATAAATCAAAAGAAAGGTTCTATATTTACTTTAGGAGTCCATTTCCTTAACACTTATAAGCACATACTTATCTTTAAGTATCTGATATGTAAATAGCTCTGTACATGTAGTTCCTCACAAGTTTATACAGGCCTTGGTGACCTTAATCAGAAGCTTAGCTCCAAAATTTTGTGTCACCGAGAATGCATGTGAAGAGAAAGCTTTTGAGCAATTAATTGTAATCTTTTCACAGGTAAAGTCAGAAGACTTGTATTCCTAGCTTTCATATTAAATGTGTATATCTTCACAAACATCTCCCCAGTCTTACTGATGTGGTTTCAGACAGATATTAAATTTAATACAGTTGAGCCACTTACATTTTACTATCCATCTAAACCCAGTAATTGAGAGAGTAGGATTGGACCCTTTCTCAGCAGCAAAATATGCACCAAAATTGGAAAGCCATCTGTGACATTTCAGATGTGGTGCTCAGGGACATGATTTAGTGGAGGGTTGTTAGTTTGAGTAGTATGGTTAGAATGTGGTTGGACATGATGATCTTTAAGGTCTTTTCCAGCCTGAGCAATTCCATGATCAGCCCAAACAACCTCAGTTCAAATCAGGTGCACACATTATACCTAAATGCCCCATAGCAATATTATTATTCTGGTGGGACTTTAAGCTATACTCAAATCCACTCTAAATTTAAAGGAGGTATTCATGGACAAAATTTCAATTTAAATATATGTAATTCTTCATTAACTAATTCTTAAAACAGCATGTCATGACCAAGCAACTCACTTCCTCAAACTAATTTCTGTCTTAAATTTAGCATTTAGGGAAGATTAGCTGCAAGTAAGTGTTGAGGAATCATCTCCAAAGCACATAACACCAAACTGAAACAGATCCGTACCTATTCTCTCCACTTCTGTAGTCCTTACCAGTAACATTTATATTCAGAAAATGAGCTGGAGACAAGACAGACTAAATCTTAGTCTATCCCAGTTTTTCTCCATTCCCACATCAGTCAGCCATTGATGTTTGGCTGGCTTTCTTCCCCAGAGGCAACACTGTTTTCCATAGTGTTCTGGTGGATCCCTAACTGACCAGGAGCTCTAAGAATTGACGTTCTTGATGCCCTGTGTGTCTCAGTTTTTTTTATTTGTAGGAAAAAAAAAAAAGAATAGACAATAATGTCTGTCTATTTAATCTGTTTTTTTAGGGGATATTATCTTCGAATACCAAGGGTATTCAAAATACCAGGTTTTCAAAATGAGCCCTAAGTTAAAATTTCTTACTTTTTAGAAATTACTAATTTACTAGATATTATTATCTTACACTTGTAGGAAATGTTCCAAGTTATATCTGAAATTGATGTTTGTCTTGCTTCTGAGATCCTTGTTCGTAAACTTACTAGAAGCTGAAATTATATGCATGAAATGTCATATCATCCGTATGGAAGATTCAGTTTGTTTTTGTTTTGGATAGAAAAAAAGAAAAAATACCCATTTATGCTTCAAATGTTTGCAAATATAATAGTGTCTTTTAAAAAAATTACGTGGGGTATTTAAAACACTGTTAACCTAGCAAAGGTCTTTGAGAGCTTTGTTTCATCATAGAGAAATGATACAGTAACATTAAAAGAAAGGAAAAAAAGTCAAGTTAGACTACTATAATCCCTCAGAACAGAGAACTGCTGTTGAAGATAAATCAAGTACATGGAGAAATAAGGTAAAGTATTATACTATTTGAGGGAAAAAAAGGCAATAATATTCTTTTTCAAGTAATGGCATATATTCTTGCCCATCAATAGGAACAGTTTTTCCTGCACAGTACATTTATTTATATCTCAGAATGAAAGCTATGCATGCGCAGCAGGGAATAGAGAAATCTGATGTGTTTCTATTATGAAGAGAATCTATACTTACAATTACCAAGGATTCAGATTGAGCCCATTTTAAAATACAGCCTGTCCTTAAATAAACCAGTCCATTCAATCAATAAATGTCAAGTCAGGTAGAGACAGAATTTTTGGAAATTCAAAAAGTGGAGCATGGAGGTTATTCGTTTACCACCAACAAAACTTGCTGGTGGAGGAAGTCCCATCTACAGTCTGGCTTGTGTGAGAGAGTACATACATACATAGGTTCACTTTGCTCTCTTTAACAGAACCAGCTTACAGAAAAGCAAACTATACAGAAAGAGTCAGCACAAAGAGATTACACATCTGATGCACATTGTATTAATTCCATATCATGTCTGGGTCTCCAGAAGTATCCTCTCAGAAAGAGTGAAGACCTGACATACAGAAACAGTAGAATATTCCAGGCATAAAAGAGAAAAATTAGAGAAGATGTAGGAGTACCAAAAAAATGAAGCAAGTTTTTGCATTTGGGAATACTAGAGAATGGAGATTTGGATTCAAAAGTAAAATATTTCTTCTTCCTGAACAGTCTATTAAAGCAGTATGACATTTCCATAGCAATAGGTTTGGAAGGTACCCAGTTGTGTGCGGACGATCTTCAGCAGCTAGCAGTGGAACACAACGGGACTTTATAATTTACATCATTAATAACAATGTTTTTCATTACTAAATCCCACATGGACTTGTTTTAATACACACTGTCATAAGGACTCCAGAAGTTTTATGTTTGCCACATAGGCACAAGTGCAAGTGGAACTATGTGACAGTAGAGGGCAGGGTGAGAAAAAGCCGAATAAAGAGGAAAAAATTGTAGAGAAAAATCACATCAGACTCAGAGGACAAGACTTCTCATGGAATTTGTTCAGCTTGCAAAGGCCACAAAGCTTAAATCTTGAACACTTCAGAGTTGGTTATAGATGGAGCCATTCCCATTTTTGGTCAAACAGAGTTTAAGGCTGTAAACAACCAGGTTTCCTGTGGATTTTCTGCAGGAGGAAAGGATAAGAGAGTTAAAGTCATCCCTGCAATGTCTCTGCATGTGGCTCCATAAATATGCTTCAACCACTTGAGAAAACTCTTTCCAATCTTCCGCTCCGCTATACTTAAATCTGCACGCCCACCTAACTTCCAGGAATGAACTAGGTTTATTTTTATGTCCAGATTAACAACATTTAGGTATATAACATTATCTCTTCTGTGTAGAGGGAACAAACTCAAGGATAGAAGTACCTCGTACTTCCGACAAAATAAATGACTTCATATGTTACTTATAATCAAAATGAGGGATTTCTTTCAAAAAAATCAACTATTTTTTCATCTTGCAGCTTTCTTTAGTGCACAGAATAAAAAATAAATTTAAAAAGTCAATTAAATGAGACAAAATGAAAAAGAACAATGGAAAGCAAGATATTTTTCAAAAAAATTTCTCTTATGCACATCCTGATACTTATTAATATGAAGGTAGCTCCAAATGTAATGCCTTCTATTTATTCCCATGGAAACTGCAACAGATAAAAAGAGCAAAATAACACTACTTGATAGAGCAAATCCCATGTAACCTACTAGAGAACCTCTTTTAGCAGGGGAGTTGGAAAAGACCATCTCCAGAGGGACCTCCATTCAAACCCTTACTACTCTGTGATTTTGCAAATGCCTAAGCTACATCTTCCTTGTAATTTCTTTGCTAACTTCAGGAGCCACAGAAAGATAGCATAGTGTCATGCAAAAATACCTATGCCCTTCAGAGTTAAGACATGTGATACATGTATAAAAGAAAGGATCATCCCTGTTTGACGACAGATATTGCTCATGCTGTTAATAGAAAATAAGGTGTTCTCACAAGAGCTAACAACAGAAGAATAAGCCCAATTTTCTCTCTACCATAATAATACCACCACTGTTATCCATGCCTTATTCAAATGGTCTTGGCTTCTGTAGTTGTGAGCATCCATGCAAAGAGCTTTACGTCTTGTATTGGTTTGTAATGTGAAGCCTTGATAAGGTGGTAATATAACTTTCACTAAACCCTCTCAGGCGCTTCTTATGCTATGTATAAGGAGAATATCTTCAGTCAGCAGATATAGCTCACACTGCTCTAATGCACTACAATTTACGATTTGCACAGTTCAGGATTATAGGGTTGTCATTAGCTGTGGTTATAATAAGTGGACAAGGCAATTATTGCAGACACCTTGTAAAGATTCATTGATAGGAGACAGGTTATATCCATCTTGCTGGGGCCAACATGGTAAGGGACTCTATATGGAAAGTTCCTCTGGTGACATGCAAATAATGGATTGGATAGAAAAGCACATGGGAGTTTTTAATACCAAGTAAGCAAACTCTTGAAGTTTTTAATTCATTTTAAACGTGCTGGTAAGTTCATTAATATGTTTGAAGCAAGTATAAAAACCAGTCTCTACTTCTGCACACTCTCATCCAGAGAAGCACTAACTGTCCATGGTAACCTCAAGCAAACATGAATACTAGCAAGAATTTAACCACAGCATCACAGGCTTGCCTGAGACCATACCATTTGAACAGACAGAGACCTACTGAAGTATTTTCCTATTATCTTGATTTTTCTTTAACCCAATTCTTGTTTCCTTCACAAAGTTCTCCGGCTTAAGCTGGCAGAGGTACTACAGGGCAATGTTGGAGGCTGATATTTCTGCTCATGCATTAACAAGGGGACAACCTCTTTAAATTCTCCCTAATGCTAATTAAATCCCTAAGCTAAAATTACCAGTTGATACCAAAATTTTATAATTTAAGAGTATATTTTGTCATACTAGCAACCTTGAACAAAGTTATTTCATGTATCTGCTTTGCTAGAGATTGTCTTACATTATGACTTTCCTCCTCTTAGAGTCAAAGTACTTCTGACTTCTGTCTCCAGAAGTGCTCCTTTACTGTTCAGCTGCCTGTTGTATTTATCCATCCCTTAGGAAAGAGTTAAAGGAGTAAAGAGTAAAACATCTACAATTAAATTGCTCTTTAACTTGCCGCTGCCTCTTGGCAACTGCAGGTTGTAATTCACTTCGGGAAGAATAAATAATGTAGGGTTTTACATTCATATTTTCAGTAGAAAAGGAATGCTGGGAGTCACAAATTGCTGCTGAAAAGATAAGCATATTCAAGGACTAAAGATTATAAAGACAAATCTCTCGTAAGTGTCTCTAAGACAAGAAACACTTCAAAAAATAAACAAAAAACCTATTTAGTCTGTAATGGCTTGCAGAAACTCCTAATTTCAGTATGGAGGGTTTAAAAAAGACTTGTGTGTCTGTCAATAGGCATAAGTAGAAAGCAAACTTATATTACACAACTGAAAGAAGAAAATTGGAGCATATCTGTAAGGAATTCCTCCCCAGTAAATATCTTGCATAATTTAACCATCAGCTTGTACCCAGCACAAAGGACTTTTTTTTTTTATCCTGACTTCTATTAGCTCAAGGTTGTGCAGGTCTGTAACAAACATTTGCCCATCAGTATATTTTGCATGTCTTATTCTCTTGACAAAAGCAAAGCAATTCAGCAAATAATCTTAAAACACAATTGTTTGTCTACCTCTGGTATCATCTAGTTCAACCCCATGCTTAGAATAGAGTGGCTACTGCAGGTTACTCAGGGCTATGTCTAATCAGGTTTTGAATACCTCCACGAATGGAGCCTTCACAACCTAAGACACCTCTTCATATATTTCATTATCCTGACAATAAAGGATTTTTTTTTTCCCCTATCTTTAAAATGAATGCTCTGCATTTCAGTCTGCACCCTTTCCCTCTTGTCCCACTGTAACTGATCATTGCTGAAAAGAGCCTAGCTCCATCCTCTTTACATCTTCTCTTCAGTATTTATAAACTCTGAGAGCTGATTTCCAGTTGGTTGGGCCTCAAAGTTATACCTCACAGGATTACTCTTCTCCAGGTGCAGAACTTTGAATTTTCCATTTTTGAACATGTCTTGAGATTTCTGTCAACACTCTGAATAACAGCACAACCAGCTGGTGTATCCAACAGTCCTCCCATTCCTGTCCTCAGCAAAGCTGCCCAAGATGTGCTCTGCCCCATCATTCAGGTCAGTAAGGAAGATGTTAAGTAGTATTGGATCCAATATTCCTAAAGGTCAGTCTTAGTAGTAAAGATCAAGTCCAAGAACATAAAGTAGACTTTGTCCCTGCAGGGTAGAGGGCATGAAGATGGTAAGAGAAAAATTTGACTAGAAAAGGTAAATACTTTTTCTTGCATGTTCAAACAGCTATCAAGTCCGGGAATTTCTCTCTAGCATTGCTTTTAAACAGCACTGATATAAAATACCTTCACACGCCCAGGGAAAGCAAAACGCCTGCTAAACAAAAGATGGTTCAGAATGATTTCTCCAACTTTATTACAAAGAGCCAGAATCAGTGTCATCCCACAGCACACTGATTGCTGATTTTTTTCAATCATTTTCATATATGATAGTCTTTGTGTTGCAGAAATACAAAAAGGTAGAGAAATACTTTCAGAACATGCTATATCAGAAATGAAATAAAGATCAAATACTATTTGCACCTCTCATAAATTTATGCTTGATTAAACATGGACAAAAAATAAAGAAAAAATCCCTCATCAGTGAGCTTGAACAGTGAAAACTAAATAGAGTAAATAAAGACAAATACATGAGATTAATTTTTTTTTTTTTTTATCTCTAAATCCCATAAGATGTTATTATAAACAAAAGTGAAACAATGAAGCCTGAAATAAATGCAGCTTGATTTCCTGTGGATTTGTACCTCATTATTTAAGCCCTGAGTTGAGCTTTTCCTCTGGTATGTGAATTTATAACCTTTCACAAAACATGAGCTCTCTCTACTGTTTTTCTCTCTTTCAAAGTGCTTATGGGGTCTTATTTTTACAGTACTACCAAGAACTCAATTATCTTTGATACTTCTGTTCTTCTGTCAAACTTGGTTGACATCAGATATCAGGTTCAAAAGTTATTAGACGAGACATTTAGACAGATACACATAGATAAAACGAATGCAAAGAATGTTATTTCTGTAAAGAAACAAGGCTAAAAATATTTCAAAAGATAAAATTGTTGTATATGTTCAATTTCATGGACAGGGAAATCTGTGACTCCTGCATGCTTATGATACAGAAATCTTAAGGAATAAGTCAGACTTCTGTTTTTCAGACGAAAAAAATAACAATACAAGACTCTCTGGCAGTTAAAATTGTTTCAGCAATAGTACTCTGACTGTTGAAAATCTCTACAAAATAACACCAAATACTACTCATGCTAAAGAAAATCAGCTTCTTATGAAAACGATGTTGTGAGCTCAGCCTGCTACTTTCACATTATATAAGGACTACAGGGTTCACTCCAGTAGTTTCTGAAGTGATCTCCACTTTCAAGAGACTGGTAATCTGATTTTATTATTATTATTTTTTTTAATATTTAGGTCACATATAATGTGTAATTTTGGATTAAATTTAAAAGTGCAGATAAGCTGCCCCATTTTTATTTATCCTTCTACACTTTTTACATCTAAACAACATGGAAGCAGCGTATCCAGAGTTTTCATTTTGATAAATAAAGCACACAAAGTAAGATTATTATAATGAATTTTATGGCTTTTAATGCAAGGGTTATAGTCTCTTATTAGAAAAATAGACTGCCTTGATTTTTTAAAGATTCAAAGATTACTTCTCTAACACAGGCAATGTCTTTGCATGTATTCATTTATGAAAGGAATCACAAATGAAAAGATTAACCTGACCACTGAGGACACATTTAATATAAGCCTACCTGAGGCTTGTCATTACCCGTATGGCATTGCTGACCTTGAAAAGCTTTCACGTTAACCAGAAAAGGTGGTACAGATCTAGGATGCAGAACTCAAAAAAAAAGCATTCTTTGTGACATAATTATCACATTTCTGCCTTAAAATGACACCTAGCTTTGTTCTTAATAGTTAATTTATTCAATAGTCTTAATTAGAAAAAAAAAGCCGAACATTTATACGAAGACTTTGCCTGTGACAAGAACAGCAGAGATAAAAATATCACACTGCCTAACCTCTCTTGACAGAGAAAGTCAAAGACAGAAGGGCACCTTCCAGCACCCATTCCTGAAGAGAAGTTTGTCTAGCAGAAACAGACTGCAAAAGGAGGCCTAGTATCATAAAGGGACAGGCTGAGTCACATGTCAGCACCTGTGGTACCACAGTGCCAAAGCTACATGGGACAGGAGTAGATGTCATCTAAGAAATCCTTTCCTTTAAGAGGGAAGCAGCCTTCTGAAAGGAGAGCTTCCCAGCTTCCCTGCCTCTGAAAACTCTTATAGCTGACACTGTTTTGCAAACTTCTGCGTACAGGTCAATGTCTGACAGTTAGTTAAGCCACTTAAGTAAGAACCACAGCATTTTTAGCAGCAAGATGAGTAAGTTTTATAAAAGTCTCCATATTACAGAGGCAAAACTCTGATACTTTTTATTATTTTCTGGATTAAAAGTTGTTTCAGTTCCATGAGAGTGAATACCAATAAATATCAATCAATTAAAGAAATGCTTACCTCAACATCTAATTTTTTGGGTATTTAGGATCAGTTCTTGCTTGTACTGAACCACTGGAACATACAGTGCCTTTGTGCTTTGCACTTCTGAAAGCCTGCCTTCAAGAGAACAAAAACATTAGCAAGATAAAAAAAGAAAAATAGACTGCATAGTATGACATTTTTTTAGTCAGATGAATAAGCAGATTCAGCAAAATCAAACATTGCTCGTCAGTAGCTAACATTTCTCTGTGATCTCCATGGTTCATATTTCTTGTACAACAACAATCATAAGACATCTAGTTCTTTTATTTAAAGGTTATTATTCATGTGCATTCATTTATAATATGTTGCTTGAATTTATTCCAATACCATTAAATTGTAAGGATATGATTTCAAACAGAAGCAAGATTTGCCCTTTTCCTTCTGAAACTCTCCCTTTAGCTGCATCTACAGCTGTTTGGGATGGCTGAGATGTAATGCTGCAGTTCTCAGATTCTGTAACTCAAACCATGAAAAGTAAAAATACTGATAATTTTTTCACTAATATCACTGTAACAAGACAAACAAAACATACTCTTCATGGAAGTGGGAAAGCAGACATGATAACATGAAAGATATATAAAAATTATCTAAAAAAAGATTATATGTAAAAAACGGATTGTTTTTTAATCAGTCTTAGCTGTGAAATTCACACAAAAGACAGAAAAGGCAAAAATGGCAGCACATGTAGCATTTGCCCAGGGTACTTTTATCAGGGAGCTGCCTGAGCTAGGCTCTTCTCAGCAGCCCATAGTTACCCTCAGTTCATGCTGGTCAGGTCTTTTACCAGGAGAGTTTTCCTTTCAGTATTTATGTAGTGCAGCAGGCAACTGTTTACCTCAGAGGCATAAAAGTAAATCCGGATGTGTTTGATCCATAGTGCCACAGTGACTCTGTTGCCTATGGAAACAAAGGCTCCTTTTCATGGAGTTCACACAAGAAGCCCTGAGATGCTAGAGAGAGCCATCTATTTCAGCCACTGTAATGTTAGGTATTTTGCTGATATGTGTGTGTGTGTGTGTGTATATATATATATATATACACACATATATAAACACACACATATATACATATGTATATATGCTTGTACACGCACCCAAAATTCTTACCTCTGTTATATTCCAGAAGGATCAGATGAGACAGTTCCTGAGTCTCACATTAATTTTAAATTACTTTATTTAAACAACATAATCCCCTTTTAAACAAATTAATATTTGAAATCTAATAAATGTTCAAGCTGTAACCGCCTGTTTTTTCCTCCACCTTTCACAGTATAGGTTGTTACGTGCTTTGTCGACAGCAGCTTGGCAAATTTATTTCATGCTTACTCACAAATTTGGATTTTGTAGATGACTCTCAGGAGGGAGTTTTGGATAGTAGCAAAGAATGGATAACATGCCAAAAGCACCTTTCCTAAAGCTTTCCTTTGAAAATCTCTTATTCCTGACGAGACTGTAACTTCCTAAGCATCATTCAGATGTAGAATTCTGTACATTTTACATATAACTGATCAAGTATGTCACATTTCCACAAATCTTAGTGCACAGCATTTGTTACAGCTCTTCCCAGCGAGAGCTTGAGTAGATACAAAAGGAATATGGCCAGATACAAGACTTGAATGCAAAATGCATGACATTCTGCTCTCAGAAGAACACTAGCTTAAATCTTCAGTTGCTGTCATCTGCAGCTCAACCATTGGAAAGAATATGCTTCAGTACCCCCTCCTTTTTTACAGATATAATTAAAGAATATATTCAAGAAATTCATAGTCCATGTGACTTTGAAGACCTCTTGTATGAACCTCCAGATTCCAATTTGAGAAGGCAAGTAGTAGCTAACAGCTCGTTCTTAAATTGTCTTACCTACAGTTTAGCTGTTTGTATAACATGCTTATAAACTTTTATCTTGGAGCACATGTGTACTTATATTACTAGATATATAAATGAATGAACAGTCCTTAACACCTTCACCTAAACTGGGCATCCTCAATTTCACATTTCTGTGGAAGCTTTAGTTTATACACAGTGAAAAGGTTTCACAATAAATTTCAAGGAAATTGTTTTAATTCATTTAAATCTGAGTATTATTCTTCATAAAGAACCTAAGATCCAAGAAATCTTAAGTATCTATATAAATATTCATATACATACGAGCAGAAAACTTCAGAAGTAGTTCTGACAGTGGAGACAGAAAAACTTCTCCAGTTTACAGTAGATGACTAAGATCACTTGAATGATGTACTGATAATGATGTACAGAAGACATCCAAAGAGGACAGGCTGGACTCATTACTAAAACGAATTTATTACAAATATGCCTCACTTATTAGTTCAAAAAAATAAAATCAATATTTTGGGTACAGTTTGTTTTGCTAAAATTCCCACATAGCATGAAAAAGACACAGTTTGTTAGTGACCTGAAATTTCCTTTGCTTTTTTTCCACTAATTATGTTTGGGGATTTTCGTTTGCTCCTATTGTGTTTTCCTTAGAAAATTAAGAATGCTGGAATTCAAACAAGAGATTTATGAGCAAACTTTAAAAAAAAAATTTTTTTTTTTAAATAAATCTTTCTGTTGATCCTGAGTTATGCCACTATTTGGAAGAAAAGAGCTGCTGGTAACTCCGAGAAAATATCAAATGTTATAACTGACCTGTATGTATATTAGATGCTGATTCAGCCACCTCTTCAATATAAAGTACATAGTACTTACAAGAGAAATCCTACTGAAGATAGGATGATTGTGCACTAACAACTGCCTTAATATAAGGGTGGCAGGTTGGGGGCAGGGAAAGCAAGACTTATTCAACTCATTGCTTCTTAGTGAAGCACAAGAGAACTGCTGGGTAGCAGCTAACTTCATTTCCCAAAAGCACTAAGAGATAAGCACTCCAGAAGCCACCTGAATGGTCAAGAGCTATAAACAACTCACAACAGCTACTTGGGATGTAATGGGATCACCTTCAAGAAATACCTACCAAAACATATAGCCAGCTCTTCAGAGATATTTTCAGGTGTTTTTATTCCAGAGCTATGTTTGTTGCTACATCTATCTTTGGACTTGCTCTGCAGCCCAGATGCTTGTCCATGTGCAACGTCGGAAAACACTAGAGCGAAGAAGTGTGAACACTGCAAGATGCCTTGCTTTTCTTAGCTTGCTATAATTTGCTAGAACTTTTTTGTTTCATGACACAAGACCTTATGTCAGCATCAGAATCTTCTTGATGTTCAGAGTTGCATCTATTTGACAAGAATGCTTCTTGAATTCTCTCATCTCCAATATAAATTACAAAGTATTCATGCTGATTAACAGCTGGCAAGATTTAGGCCTCCTAGTAGATACACTTCACAAAGTACGGTAGTAAATCTCAACTTATTTTCTCAAAACGTACCTCCTAGATTGACAGTCTACTTAAATTAATTCAGGATTTTTCTCACTACGTAGACAATAGAACAAAAGACAGAATGCTGTTTTCTAAGGGGACAAATTACATGTTATACATTTTTGCAACAGCAATTTGCAATGTTTTTTATTCAAATTACATTCAGGGTATCTGACAAAGCAATAATTATACAACAAATGCATCATCCTAAAAAAATAAGAAATGGGAGACAGCAATTATAAATAAATGGCAAAGGTCAGATGGACATGTTCAAATAGATGGAATAACAAAACTTCTGAAATATAATCTTAAAAAATATAGAATAAAGGAAGATTTTCAAATGAAAGTCCAGTTTTAACTTCTAAACCAATTTTTAAATGTCTTTTTTATTTATTTATTTTTTAAATTCCACCTCTAACAAGGGGAAGTAGAACAGAGAAAAAAATTACATGCAAAAGCAGGCATATTTGACAAGTTGGGTAATACATGAAAAGAACTTAAAGTATTATGTTCGGCTTAAAAGATTAAAAGATAGAAAAATAAAAGTGTTCCTCCTAATTAGAGAAGCCATATGCTCTATGAAATAAATCCTGGTAGTAGGATAGTTTGTAATTACAGCCTTATTTTTAAGCAGATCCTGTTAATTCTGTTATACGCTTTATTTCTTACTTATTGACTATAATATTAAGATCACCGTGTTATGAAGAAGTGCACTTCACAGTTGAAATAGCATCACAGAAGTAATTTTTCTATCCCTCTTCCTACAAACAAGAGATAATAAACTTGGCTTTACACATTAAAGGTTACTTTCTTGTCTACAGTGAAAACAGAAAATAAAAATATGAAAAAAGAAAAGAATCCCCATAATGAATTCTCCTTGCTCTGAGTATCCTGCCTATGTCACAATAATTCAAGGTGTTCATATGGAAATAAACCTAGAGCATTGCTTACACATTCTACAGCCAGAGTGATAAAATGGGGGGTAAGTCATCCAAGCACCTAAGTCCTGAACTGTGGGAAATCACTTTTCTGTTGTTGATGTTAACAGTTTTTAACTGAGTGGTATGAAGTTTTTTTTTTTTTTTCTAACAGCATATGTCAAAAGTCTTTTTGGTAAAATTTGCCCCATACTTCTCTCTTTTGAATTAGAGTATCTTAAATAAAATGCTGACCCCAAAATTCCAAAAAGTCACTGCCATCCTTATACATCAATTAGGAAAGCATGTAATGAGGAAATTTCACATAAGGAGCTATCATTTTCATAGAGATACAGATATGTCTCTATAACTACATAATTCGTAAGCATCAGTCACAGTTTCTCCATATCTCCCAACAGAACCAAGGTCAAACAGCCTTATAGAAAAACAAGAATCAGCCCATAAGTATGTTAGAAGCATAGTTCACTTGAAAACAAAACTTCTTGCTGCAAAATTTAATGTAAATAAATTCAAGACAACATTTGATCATATTTTCAGTCCTGCGATGCTCACATTCCCTTTCTTACCAAGCCCTGAGCACCTCACAGGTTACTGTTCAACTTCCACATTTCACTGGTACTAGGACTTACCTGTATTCACTGCCACCAGTTCCACATGCACTGTGCATCTCACTTCCCTTCAGGCATTAACATCAAGCAGCTGAAACAGGTTTACATTAGTTCTGCTGTTCTGATTGCTAAGCAAAAAGGACAGGAAATCGTTATAGTCAAAGCATTTCTAAAAAAGGTCACTTTAATACAAAATTACATCAATCACCTCAAAGAAAAAAAAAGTACATATCAATTGATGCCATTCATTCTTGGGCAAATATCAGTTTTAGTTTGAAAAAGTTAAGGCAGTCCTGGAGAAAAATCATTAAAAGTTAAACAAGTCTTTCAAGACAGGTTTAAATCCCATGAAAGAAGACATAGTGGTTCATATGATAATCAAAATGGTTTCTTGAAAACTTTTTACTGAAGACATTATGGTGAAAGTAGAGTTAATACAAGAGAACCAGTTAGAGAAAATGATTAGGGATGAGTATCACTCATTCTTTACTCTGGTCTGCTTACATTCACCATAGAACCCAGGATGTTAATTCACATATACGTGAGACGATACAAGTGAAACAGCTCAGAATTATTATACCTGTAATGCATAATACATGCATGTATTCAAGACTTAGACACACCTAGAGAATGTACCTAACTTCATACAAAATTTCAGGTGCTGATTTTGACACGGTCACATTTTAAGAATATATTTTGGAATTGTAGACAAGGCTAAACTGTCTAAAAGTTTTTTTGCAATGGCTAATGTATCTGTATTATAAATGAGGTACCAGATTTCAGCCATTAGTGCTCAAATGTGACAGCTAAAGTCAATAATTAAACTTCCAGTGACTTTAGTGGAACAGGACCATGCCCATATGTCTTAATTCAGCCTGTGACCCGCTTTTACGCATGTCAGAGTACATAAGCATATGTTTAGCTTTAAATATGCATTTAAATGACACTGAAAACCTTAATCATATGTTAAGTGATTGGGGGAAGAAGGGTGTTTGAATAGTTTGGAGACTGATACAAAGGCAGTGGATTCTACACGTGAAAAAAATTCTAGTTAAATGTTATATATTTAATAATTAATCTCTGTATAATTTACAAAGACATGGAAAACAATATATAAAGACATGGAAAACAATATAATTGTAAAAAATTTTCAAAAACAGGGTAGATCACAAATCTCAACAACTTTTCCCTATGTGCTGTAACAAGGTCCATATTCTGTGACATTGTACTTGCAGAGTTTTAGCTGCTGGGATTAGTCAACTGCACAGGTTTAATTCTAACTGAAGGTTTTTACAGGGTTAAAGGCAAGCCTTATAAATTTGCATGCATGTTATTTTAAATAAACATCCTCAGTTGTTTTAATTTTGATCAGTCTGTAACATATCCATATATGGATTTGTAAATTCAAAACATGTATTCAAGCTGCTTGATTTCAAATCATCTAGAACACCGCATTTTGAAAAGGCTGGTTCAAAATGGAATGTCACTGAAAAGATTACAAATGAAGGGTCAGTGAAGGAAAAGGATGCTCCAGTGAGAAGTACTGTGAAAAGAGAGCTGAGAACATGAAGGAAGAACAATTGAGTTAAAAAAAAAAAAAAAGAGAGAGAGAGAGAGAAGCACAGTGAGAAAAAAAATCTCATATACTGATGAATAAGGGGCAAGAAGCTTACACTGGCCACCAAGCAGTGCCATCATCACTTTCTGAGGTCTGGGATACTCACACAGCATTAATCTGGCAGAGCAGTAGTTTTGAGAGGAGGCTCACTCAAGAAAAGTTTACTATATTAGAACTATGGCTCATCAGCTGCAAAATACCCGCTTACAAGCTTTGCAACTCACACTCCACGCTTTTGTTTCTTCTTGTCAACTGTGTACAACCCAATATGCATGAATATAACAAGGATTTCAACCACTTGAAAACAACCAATCTTTTCTCATTTAGTAATGCAAACTTCCTAATTCAGAAGCATACCTGATCCACTAAACTTGCCACTAAGTTCACAAACGCACTGTGGTCTCTATGCTAGAGCCACTCTTGAAGATATGGAGCTGCCTTAAAGTGCTGCAGAGGTGCTGCTACTCTGTGGCCCTGGAAAAATCACCGTCATTTAGCAGCAATGGTGGAATCTGCCGCTTTCTTTCTGGTTTTCCCAGACATGCTTTTAAAGGAGATGGTAGTAATTAGCCCTAAATGCTTTATGTGCTGTAAAGAAATGTAGAACACGTCCAGCAGGTAAAGGTTTTTTAGAATTCTCTGCCAAACAAAGAATGAATTGTCTGGAATACTGAGAACCCTTTACTTATTAAAAATGAAATTGGGGCATCGTATCAGTGGAATATAGTTTGTGTTCTGTCAGTGAGACATATGTAATTATGTTATGAAGGTACAGATTCAGACTATAAAATCAACTTTCCATTTCTCTTAATAAGAGACTGTTACAAAAGTAAATCAAGTTTTCACCACTGTACTCTTAAATAAGAAGAAAACATTTTGATTCTCTTTGCTAAAGTTCATACAGTGCAGAATTTTGTATAATTTTGATAGGAAAACTTAATTTATATAGGGAAAGATAACAGGAAGGGTAAAGATATACAAAGACAACTAGCATTTCCATAAATTAAAAAAAAAAAGAAAAAAAATAAGCCTTTGACACTTCAGTTGTGTTTTCAAGAAATAAAAGAAACAAACTTGTGACTCCCCCAAAAGGCAGTGAATATAGACACTGAAAAATCACAACAGCATTTGAAAAGAAATCAGGATCTTATTTTATGACCATAAGACCATGGCCTGCCTCTTTTATTATTTAAGGGGTCTTACTTTTCCATTCAGTCAAGAAGACTTCAAGGTCAAAATGTCTGTATGTTTTATGCCACTTTAGATGCCAATGAAGGGAGATTACAAGAAAAATGAGAACCCTGGGGCTTAACAGGCCTCTTTTGGATAAATGTACCTGGTAAGGGCAAGGTTGTATAAATGAAGAGAATCCATCATCCGACGCTGCTGCATTGGATCTATTTACATTTAAGAAAAAAAGAATAATACAAACTAGTGAAATGTTTGAAGATCATCTGTATGCAGAAAACAACTTAACAGTGAAGAAATGCGCAATAATAAGTCATATTCTTCCTTCGTTTCAAGAAGGAGGCAAGAAGTTCTTAAGGAAACAGATGAAAACAGTTTGATACAAGAACTGCAAATGAGAGTAAACTGTTTTCAAATTGGTATAGTCCATTTCCTGGAAATATAAAGAGATTCTGAAGGTAACCCAAGACTGAAGGGAACGTGGTTGGAATCCAAGAACCCAGGAAAAAACTGATCAACATCTGAAGAACACTTGTTAAATCTATTAGCATCAGAAAACACGCACTGAAGTGTACAGTCCCAGGAAGTGTTTTGAACATATTTCCAATGTTCACCATCAAGTCAGACACAGATGTGGAGAAAAGTTTCCCTGCCATTAAACCACAGCATTCCATAATAGAGTTATAGTCAGAATTTTTTTCCTGAAACACACAGAAAGAGTTGTTTCTCTTGCCTTGGCCAAATGGATCTTTTAGGATGCCACAAGGTCCATTATCCTCAAGGATAGAGGTGTTTTCTTCCCCCTATTAACTTGTTGGATTTATAATTTACCTTGTATCTAATTGGTCATTATCTTATCTTTCTATAACTAGAAGCTCAACATGCTCACAAACAATTTGTTCTGTTAGGCATAAATGCTGCATTGAACTCAACAACTACAATTCAAGTAAAGAGAGTACAGATGCTAATGTCCTTTTCTCAGTACTCTGATGGAAGTAAAAGATGGTTTCCTGGGAAGTTCAAGGTCTAGAGGGCATACTAAATACATTTCTGTCTATAATAGTATCTTCCTTGTTCAGAATCAGTGACGTTCCTCTCTGATATGCAAAGCTATGTAATGCTAACATCAACTATATCAAAGAGGGAATTATTAGTATTATTACATCAAATTTCACTGTCATTTGAAAAGGTTGTGCCTTTGCTTAGAAACAGTGAACTGCTGTAATAGGATTAAACATTTAGGAAGGCAAAAAAAAAAAAAAAAGAACTGGTGCAGGGATTAGGAACCTACTCAATTTCAGGAAGTAAAAGGTGTCAGGAAAGAAAGAAGAGCCCTTTACAGGAGTACTTAATTGAGGAAAGATACTGAGACCAATGACCAAAAGACAGATATGGAGCAGACAGAGCAGCTGGACAGAAGATTTAAGGTATCAGAGTTTGACCGCTAGTTCAGTGTTAACAAATAGCTTTGTTTACATAAGTTTCTCTGCCAAGAGGACCCCATAAACTAATGGAAAATTCTACAAGCCCATATGCAAAGAAATGAAACAAATATTTCTTATATGATGCAAATATATTTCTTACATTACACTGCAGCATTCATCTTTCACAGGAATACAGGAATTGTTTTGTCCATGAGAACTCCCTTATCTTTTCTAAAGATAAAGATAAGATTTAGATCTTATCTAAATCTTTTCATCATAGCACATCTCTCATGTAGGACAAATTACGGGCAGAGTACTTTCTGCCAGAACGTTGCCCTATGGTATTTGTCATCTCAGCCATGAGACATCGGAAAACCAAAATCAGCAGGAGCAGATGTTGAAATATGTATTTTAGTAACTGAATACTACATACAGGAGACTGACACTCATCACCACTTCCAAAAGGTACCTAAGCATCAGGAAAGAATTTGAGTATAGTACTGCAAACACTCAGTTTGGTCTCATTCTCATTCATCACCTTAAACAGCTTGTAGATTGTTGTTCTTTATTATTTTTTGGACTAAGCACTTCACAAATTACAGAAGACAAGACAAAGGCTACGTAGTGCTCAGAGGACCTAATACACGCCCTTGTTTGCAGAAGTAGCATAAGACCTATAAGCAAATGAAGTTGCAAGGCTCTCCACTGACATTCTTGTCAAAGCTTAATATGTTCTTTCATATATAAGAGCCAGAGTATCAAGCTGGTATTTTGTTTTCTAAGTGCTCCAGAAATGTGGACCTCCCAAGGTACAAAAGTAGATGGAGAAATAAGTGCCAGTGACCTGCTGAGTCTGAGCCCACCAAAGTCGATGAAGAGACTGTTTTAAAAACCCCAGGGTTTTGGATTGAACTTTAAATCAAGTTCGCTGATTTAGCCCTAGGGAAGTCTGATGTGATTCATTATATAAAGGCAGACATGGAACAAAATTCTTCTACATGTTTCCGGGAGAAGCAGGAAGGTACTCTTTGTGAAAGCTGCAGTCTTACTATCAGGTTTGCAGATACTAAAACAGCAGAGCCAATGGTTCCCCATTCTGTCTGTGGTTTCCTCCTGACTACATCTGCATTATATCAACACTTTCAGCATTATTAACATCATAAAAGACAGACCTCTCAACTGGAATAAGAATACCTTGCTCCCATCTACTTTCCCTTTCATCAGATAAGGTTCATCAGATAAGGCATTTGCTTCTGTTACTGCCCAGCTATAGAGATGAAACATGAGAAGAACACATTCTCATTAATTACAGAAACAAAATAAGAATATTTAAACAGGAGAAGGCAAGGTACTACAATTTTACTCATTTTTTACCTTCAAATAGAGCTGATAGCAGATTGCAATGCCTCTGTATTACACTAAAAAGACAAAATAATTAGCCAAATATGATTGCAGGCTAACATTATCCCTTCCACAAAAATCAGTACACCCATATATGTCTTCTGATATCTTCAAGGAAAACACAGCCATACCCAAGAGAAACTGAACACATGCAGTAACGTTATTCTATTAACATATTCCATCAAGGTGAATGTGTTCTTGTATGCTATCCAGTGCAAGGCCTACAAATCACTGGAGTTCTCAAACCCCAGCTGCACAGGAAATATTTACGGGCATTGAAGAAACACAAAGTGCCTATTGCAATATATCTTTTAGCACAAGGAACAGAAGTGCCCAGGATTATTTTCTTTTTAAATGATGAAAAGTTCAAACTCATACACATCTCCAAGTAATCAACAAGTACTTCATTTGAGGAACTTACTTACATCGACGCATAGTGATAAAGTATCTGACTTCAGAAATAAAGCCACTTGTTGTTGATTACTGTACCACCTTGAGCTCCGATAAACTTATTTTGCAGGGTGATATTTTACTTCCTGTTCTTTCTAGTTGCCTCCCTTTGAAAACCTTAAAGAAAGATAAATCAATTGATTTTCACTGCAATTAGATATTGATTTATTGGTACCCAAGAATAGTTACATATCTGATAAATAGAAAACGTCCTTCCACGTGACTAGATTCAAGCAGGAAGACAGACACAAATAATTCAGGTCTCATGACATGGAAACCCATGCTCTAACCTTTCTGATGGTTTAGACAGGAACAAGATAAAAGTTCTGATTTTATTGTTATTATTTTGCTGTACAGAGACCTTAGACAGCAGTTCTCTACAAGACAAGGAAAAAATAGCAAGTAAATGAGTCATGAGGGCATGATTTAGCTTGGAAGGGGTCATGTAAGATTAGTACCCTGAGTTGCCCAAAGATAAATTTAACTATCGTAACTGTGAGCATCAGATTTGAAAAGAACGAATGGGTGAGAGCTCAGGAGGAGGTTTCTTTCATTTCCTCTGCTTATGGGAAGAAAGGTATGTGAGAAGAATACAAAACCTACTGATTCATACCTACCTATTAGTCATACCTCTGTTGTGCTGGTTGCTTATTCTGTAGACATTCTCCATTGTATAAATAAGGAGTACTGCCTCAGGGCTTAATATAATATGTCTTTGTACCTTTATTTTCTAGTTCTCTTTCTAACTCCTGATCATTTAGCACTTCCATTCATACATTTTATATTTCAGCTAATACCAAATTCTTTAGTGAGAATTTTAACACAAAGTTTGTGCCACTCACTAGTACTTTCTAATTAAGTATAACGGGAACTTTTTAAACAGTGAATGGCCATGCATTTCCAAAAGAAAACACTGTTTCTTCTACAGATTTTTAGAGCAAAAAATATATTCAACAAATGTAATCACTGAAAAAAAAAAAAAAAAAAAACAGAATCATTATAATTGTTATTATTTTTTACAATATATTATAAGGATAAATGTTAATTTCTGAAACTACTTCATGAAAAGGTCATCTGAAATTTCTCAAGGTATTGCTTTGCTGCTGTTTTTAAGGTGCTTTTTTAAAAAAACATTTTTTTCCTCTTTGAATAACAAATTCAAGGAAAATATATCGACTTGGTTATAGTTTTTGAAGAGAAATTCTATTTTGCATTAGTCTAAAAGATATGCTTATACCATGAACCTAATCATTCAACAAAGAAAATATTGGGTAGGTGTATAAAGGAAAAAATTCCAAACTTCCTTGCCATAGATTTCTGATCTCTCCTCATATATTATTTAAGGTCATGCAAAAGACTAGTCAGGAGTGCTACTTCATATTCTGTTCTGTTTTCTTTTTTGTTGTTGTTTACTAACAGTTACTGTTAAGTAAAAAGGAAAGTTACGTGTGTTTATTTAACCTAAAGCATGAAAGTTTTCATAACTTGATCTTTTTACACCAAAACTTGTTCATACTGGCTGAAAGCAGAAGAATCTGACTACTTACACATCCAAACTTGCAGTCAAATATTCAATAGCAATATGTGATTTGACAAGGAGAGCTTTAACAGTGTTAAGTGATTCTGTCTACATTAACCTTTACATTTCAAGTCAAGGGTACAAAAACTTTGCTGATGCATTTTCAAATTTGTTAGTTGTGATTGGTGCAGAGATGTATTGGTGGTGTGTTTCACTCACGCTGATAACGAGGTTTCCTAGCTCCCATTTATTCTGCTCTTCCAGCTCTGATATGAAAATAGGTAAGCAAGAGTTAATACAGTAATTTCCTCTTGGAGTTTTTTCCCTGATAAAAACATGTGGGAGAGATACTACTTTTTTTCTCTGATTTTAATGGCTTCTCTATCAATACTGCTAAATCATTATTTCTCTAAGCAAAACAGACTAAATTCAGTTATTCAAGGAAAATGTGCTTCATCTTCATTTGGAGATTAGTCCCAGTTCAATTCTACCAGCTTACTTTATCATTTAGCTCAGAGAACATTCATCCACACAAGAACTTCCCAGTGACCACACAGTCTAGATTTACATGCTATGTTTATGGAGGACAACATTTATAACCATGTTGATAACTTGTATACCCTTGGTTCTACCTAGTTAAAAAGAAAAATACAGCACTAATCTGAAAATGAGCCCTCTGGCTAAGAGAACTACGTATAAACCTTCCTCTCTTCTATGAGTATTGCACAGTTGTAGTCTCCTCAATACTTTAAGCAAGAGTAACCATCTAAACATGTGGCATTCAACACAGACTCCTACTGTGAATAATTCTATTTCCATTGAAGTCCAACGTCAGCAGAGTTTCTAACATTCTCCCTTAGGGAGAGAATGACAAATTTGGCCAGACCATTACTGCAATCAGCAGCACTGAAGCCAATGAGAGTTTTTCCACCAACTTCAATAGACATCACGTTAATCAAATAGATGCAGTGAAAACTTAAAACTCCAACTTCAAGAATGCATCCTCTCTCTTCACATGGTCACTTCTTTCTTTTACTCTTTGCCAAGTAAATCTGTTTTCAGATTTTCTTAATGTAATAGACATCTCCATTGAGGTCAATTGGCTTCTTTGATGTGTTTGATTAATAGTCATTAAAGAAACTGCCTACATATTCATCCTTCATGTCTCAGTCAGGTTACGCCCATTATACATAAGCCTAGTCATCCTTCACTGCAGTTCCCATTCTTGAGGAGGAGTACTGTCACTTTCATTTTAGTTTTCCCGGCCTTATTCATATGTATTTTTCCAGATCAGTTCCTCTCGCTCATGGCAACACTACCTGATCTTTGGCTCTAGCCTAAGGAACATTCTTTGATATATTAATTGTCTTGGCTAGAGGTACCCAAATCCCTGAATCCCTGCCTGTTTTGCATCCCGAGTTTAAAGAGAAAAGGTAAGCCTACTCTTTAATTCTCTTAATGTTAATTCAAGTCTGTGTCAAACATGAGTCACTGACAGATTAAAGTAAATCTGTTACAGTGAGATTACCATGAACACAAAACATTGCTCAGCATGCACCATTTTCCTTCAGTGAGGGCTCAGATGAAAGTATAAAAATCATGATAGGTTTGACTTGATACATGACACAGAGCCTCTTTTATTTATCAAACGCTAATTAATCAGGAAAAAATAGAAATCAAATTTAATATTTTCTGTAATTCATTCTATAAATTACTGATCATTCTATGTAAAAATCCCATATCTTTGCCAAGGTTAAAGTTTTAGTTTGATAACATTGTAAGTAGTACAGGGGAAGAAAGTATAAGGCTTATGTAACACATGAAACTGAAGTGAGATATATCAGTCCAATCCTGGGATCTCTCCCTGTACATATTTTAACCTAATGAAAATGAATGGCAATCTTTTATCAGACAGAGCATAAAAACAAAACTTGAATAAAAGAAAAATGGAACTGGTATTAAGCAAGATTTAACCAGGTGTTCCATAGGAAATTTTAAGTTTTAATCTATCAGCAGAAACATTACAAAACAAATATTGCAGAAAGAAAGAACAATGATGAAACGCCTTATCATAATTTTTAATTAATGTCTGGGTTTCCTTTCAAGTCTTTGCAGATCATATATTCTTCTGTCAGTGCCTTTACTGTTATTATTAATATTTATTGGCTATTACAATCAGCAAAAATAATCCCAAAAACGACAAAGATTTTGGAATTTGTTTCATCAGATGGGATTTCAGAGTAACCAAGCTAAGCAATAAAGATCTGAAAATGACACTACTGCACTGGAACAGCCACATCTCTTTCCAAGACTCATTACACATCTATATGCATTAAGCTGTTTGTCTGCTGACAAAACCCACTTTCATTGAGAGAAATTGAGACATTCAGAATAAGAAACCTCTTAGAGAAGCAGTAATCTTCACTATCAACTGATCTTATTTCATACTACCAGCAACATATCAGGTCATTTTGACACTTACTGTAAACTACTAGCCCAGGGATAAAAGCAATTAATGCTGAGGCTATGAGTCAGGAGGAAAAAGCTTTTGGTAGCATTCATTTGCATTTCACTCTGTGGTACCTTCTTTCCACATAGGAAATATTATTGGATATATTTGACCCTTTTCCACTCCTAATGCACATAAAAGAAATCAAAGACATCATAATCCAATCTGGCTGTAATCTATAAGCAATGAGGAGAAAAAAATCGTTGTAATTACAGCCTATATGAGTTACTTCTCACTGCTCTGAAATAAGAGTATAATTAAAAAATTTCTATCACCAGAATTTGCACAGTTGAGAAATGTATTGCTAGACAAAATCATTTGCAACTCTGAACTTCGTTTACATGATTAAATCTTCTTACAGCTTGACATGTTAGCAAAATGTTTGAACCTTGGAAAGGAAGCATATCAAAACACAAAAGCACACTGAAGCTGAAGATGAAAGTTTGAAATTTGGCAAAATATTTCATGGAAAGTAGATGCTCGGTAACCCCATGCTGTGACTTGATACACTGCAGGAAGGAATTTGAAAATATCCCCAGGCCATATACAGAAAAAAAACAGAGAAGCATGTTTGTCAGAATTCATTATAGATCTCCTCCTTTTGGATTAAATTTTCCCTTAGCATAACAACTTGTTTGATTCTATAACATCTACATTATCTACATGAGAGGCTTGAGTCTGTTTTTGGTCATCACATGATGCTGTTCCATATAGCATAGAGGTAGCTAATGAAAAATGACTGGTCACATTCCAATTCTTGCACTTCACTTTTATCCATTAAAGATTTTTTTAATTGGTTTCAGTATAAGACAAGAAGGGTCTTAGGAAGGAGTGACCTCATGTCAAAAGAGACAGTGATTGCTGATTATGAAGGGTTCCCTGCACTGCCAATAAGCAAGTTTATGAAGACTAATCTGCTTTTTTGTCCAACTCTAGGAAAGAGAGAATTCAATTTAACAAATGATTTTTAAAAACTTGTTTTATTTTAAAAATGTATTGCTCCTAATTTTTGTATTGAAGATGAACAGTCTTAATTTAACTTGATTAGAAGCAGTATAGAAAAGGCAGGATTTCTTGTTTTTATTACACTTTCCTAATATTTAGAGGGTAGTAATATATCGTGCTAGTGATATCACTTAAAACCAAGGGGATGAAAGATCTACAAAGAGCACAAAAAGATGAACCATCATCATTGGTAATAAGTACTGGCATTTTCCCTATTCCCTATAGAGACTATCTTCACTGTTCAATTTTTTTTTGTTCAGTTACTTTATTTGTATTTATTTTTATTCTCTCACATGTTCATATATTTCTTATTTACGTAACTGTAGAAGTCGAGACTCAGCAGGGCATCCTATAGAATCTTCAAATATTGTGGAAAATGTTGGCCAGAGAGCAAAGATCATGTTTTTTCTCATCTAACTCAGCAGTACATCTCACTGATTTCAAATGATCAAACTCAATTTCCTTACCTGTTAGTCAACCTGAGTGCTAGACTGATTTGGTACAGTATTGTTCCCTGAATAATACATCACTTTCACTTTCAAGTTTGGCATTTCCAGCAACATGTTCAGACTCAAGTTCTTAAATAAAATCCAAATGTTTAAGTAAATATCCACAGGCTGTGTGTTCAACCCACCATTCTATCCTTATACTACCCACTCGTTCTTTGTGGCATAAGTTTTTGCAGGACTTATTTCTCCAGACAGAAGTTCTAACTAATTGCAACCCAAATTTTTAGGAACCGGAATTCTGAATTTGTGAGAATAAGATTTGATGAAAAAAAATATGCTAAGTTAAGCTCATAAAAATGGAAAATATATCAAGTGATGTTCATGTTTAATAAAAAAGCATGAACACTTTCTTTTTTGTTTCTAAACACCAAATACCGATAACATTTATTACTGCACTGTATTTTACTACCAATTCCAACTCATATCAATATATAAATTCAGCACTTAAAATAATCTATAATCTTCATTCATATTATACATAGGAAGATGAAAGCATAACTGTATTTTTTAGTATTCCTCACTACATTTGATCAAATTTTGTGCATTTTGTGATAATTTCAAATTGTTGTTTTGCTGTTGCTTGTTATGTTTTTCTTAATATACTCTGAATTATCCCCTTGGTTCAACATTGAAATATTTATAAATTTTCAGAAAGGAAAAACAATATACTACATAGAACATCAAACTGCAAGGTCTACAAACTTGGTATTTTTTAATAATATTTCTCTACCCCAAGCTTAGGCCTTAGAGGCAAACGTCCTAAAAGAGAAGATGTTTCAGTAAGGCAGCAGGGAAAAAGAAAGGTATCCACTGGATATCATGATTTCCTACACTACTATAAAAAAAATTACTGTGAAGATATGTGAAATTGTGCAAATTCAAAGAAATTTACTTATAGGCCAGTTCAAATCACTGCTGCCTGAAAACAGAAGGCATAAGAAACTTGTTCTATTGCCAAATTTAACTATTCAAGTGGCTCGCTTAAAAATCTACATTCAGTAAAAATACTATCTTTTTCTCGCATCACATGAACTCAAGAACCCTGATTCTTTATTAATTCCCAAATATGAGCTCTTATTCTTGGATGATTGCTCCATCTACCTGGGGTCAGTTAAGGCTATACAGCATAAGAAAGGGACTGCTCAGCAAACAATAACCAGACCATAGTAAGTGTGCTTTGGAACTCTGCTTCCTTAGCTGAAGAGCACTGCAAGCCCATACCAACAAGAACAATTTCTTCTACTTAAGAAGCAAAAACTTTTTAGGGAAAGTAGAGGATAACAAATTCATAGAAATTAATAATTTAAAACCTAGGATGCTGTGAATATGCTTCAACTGCTGAATTTTATATTTCTCTGTGTACTCAGAGTAATACTTTTAAAATTCAGATTACATATTGCCACTAGGGTCCAGATTCTGAAGTGCTAATTCAGAAATAGGTTTAGGTAAGCGTCCTACTGAAGCTATTGGAAATTATATTTTGATTGAGACTGTATTAATACCTTGTGTGGATTTCTGAATTTCACCCCCTAGAGTAATTAACAGTGTAAACTAGAAAGAACTCTGGTAAGCAAGCAAGCTATTTTAAGTAATTAATATTATTATGAGAACAGTTATCCTATAAAAATTATTGCTACGAGATATATGTGCATCTTTTAATTTAGTATTTCTGCTCTATGCTGCACTGGCACAGCTTCATCTCAAGTACTGTGCACATTTTTGAGCACCACAGTACAAAAAGCTTCCTTATAAGGTAGAGTGCCAGCACTGATCTCTTCTCTGATGACAGTGACAGGACCTGAGGAAATTCTAAGAAGCTGCTTCAAGAGAGGGTCAGGTTGGATATCAGGAAAAGGTTCTTCACTGAGAGGATGGTCAGGAACTGGAAGAGGCTCCCCAAGGCAGTGGCCACAGCACTGACCTACTGGAATTCAAGAAGCATCTAAACAACGCTCTTGATCATATGATCTTATTTTGGGTGGTCCTGTGTGGACCCAGGAGATGAACACTGTGATCCTTATGGGTCCCTTCTACTAGGGAAATTTCATGATTCCATGATTCCCATACTACTGTAAGTCACATATATTCATCTGACTGTAGTACTTGAACTTTCCGATTAAAATTTCACTAATGATGAAATTAATGCACAAAACCCAACATTTCCATGTAAATAACCTAAAACCAAACGTACACACACGCACACACGTCTGAGACAGGACCCAAAAACAAGAGTTGTTGAACCCTACCATGCTTTGTCCACCACAACACACAGACATATGTATGTTTGAAGATGACTTAATTTGCCTGCAGGCTGATAAACAATACTTACACGCACGAACTTTCAGCATGAATATGCCACAACATATGAGTCTTTATCCCTGTTGAGACAAAATTAAGTGTCAAAAAACTAAAATGCCCTGAACGTTCTCCCATCAATCTCTGCCCAGCAAGAGGACAACCTTCACACATCCATGAGCAGGCATGGACCGTGGAGCACATGTGACCTTCCCTCGCCAAGTCACCAGAAAGCAACAAGAAATTTCAATTTTCTTTGCACTACTGTCAGAGACTCTTGAGAGACTTTGGGCGTGTCTCGCTGGGCTCATTCATGTTTCCTAGAAGAATCTAACTTCTCCTGTGATGTCCAACTGTTCCCCGACATATAAAAGGCAAACAGTAATAGTTAGGTACTACTGAATAGGATTATGAGGCCACACTTCCTTAGTCTTTCTAAAAATTCCTCAAGTTTTCATTCATTTTTTCAAATGGTATTTAAGAAATAGATACAATGGAGTCACTGCATTGAATTAATTTTCACAATAATAATCTTTCAAGAAGGACCTCCTGCTACTCTGACATACTCCAAGTTGTCAAGGTGTTAGTAAAACGCCATGTTATACATATCTTATTCATATGGTTAGCAACTGCATGCACAACGTCTGGTAGGATTATTAGGATGAGTTATCAAGAATACAAAATAATATTTTGACCCTCTGCATATCCAACTATGCATTAAAGTAGGTTATAATAAATTCACATAAAACATAGTAGATCTGGCAAGTTTAGGCAGTGAATGGGAGCGTGATTTCTTTAAGTATATGAGGATATGAAACTCAGGAAATACATTGCTGCATTCTTCTGTAAAACGTGGCAATGTCAGCACTTCATACAATGAGCCCTTAAAGGTAAAAATTTTTGTTAACATTCAAATGGTTTATCATAAATTCTGCAATTTTTTCAGTATTTTTGAGATTTTTTTTTTAATGCTCTTATATAGACAACTGAGATTAACATAAAAACAGAAGACTGTTCACATCTATTTCCACAGCAGAATGCAGACATTTTTTTCAAATTATTTGAATATCCTATTTTCTTATTAGCTATGGAGACATCTTGAAATTTGTAAACTCACTATTTTAAACCAGATCACCAGATTAAATTTACTCATGGAGATATACGCTATGAAATAATGAATATAAATTCCTCTTTTCAACATCGAATTTTATCTCTAAGGTTCCCAGTAGCACTTCTTCCTGACAAATAATTGTAACTTCAAGGAAAATAATTTGGTGCGAATCACATGATGTCACAGATAATTAATTTCCTTAGCTTTCGCAGTATTTTCTTGAATCTCTTGTTCCTCTAGAAAGATTTGACCTAAGGGACAAGGAAAAAGCATGAGCAAAAAACTCAAAGTTCTGCTTGGGACATTTTAGCTCACAGATGGTCATCTTCCTACCTCATCCATTATACTGCACGCAGCCTATATGCTATCTATTCCATTTGGTATCTATCCAATTCATGAGACAAGGACTCTTCTCCTCTCAAAACAGATTTCATTCTTGCAGAAACCTTTGACTGCTTTTGGTCTAGCTGCCTCTGAGAAAAACTGTTTGAGCAATTTCTTACCATGAAATGCTTATGTATATACTCATTTATTAAATGTTAAATCACTGAAGATTTTCAAAGATAAAGGAGTTTTGGTGGTTCTCCTCTTTCTTCACACAACTTAACTGGAAATTTATTCAAAAACGCAAGTACATGTCAGCATAAGGCTTGAGATGTGAATGTTCATATGGCAGTTATCACAGTGTTTTTTGTGTGCTGTTGCTCAGCAGTCACCAGCCAGCCTGAGTGAAAAGATGCCCTAAAGAGCTTGGTGTGATTGTTTGAATAGTCGTTGAACTTGTCATACTGAATTAAATTACGAGAAGAAAATATGTAAGCAGTCAAATACAATTTATAATGCAATCTTACATCTTACAATTTGTAGATCTTCATCATGAGATACAGTCTCACTTCCCTTTATCTTAAGATTTTTAGGATGTAGACAAGTAAAGCCTTTGAATGCTTTGACAATAATGTAGTTAAATCTGGAATCAAATTTCAGTAAGATCAATGTCTTGGAACAAGATGTACAGATCCTTTAACTATTTTTTTCCTCGCTTCCAAAACATTATGAAGTATTAAAAATCACTTGTAGTAATACATAACTTGGTGGCATGCTACCACATGATATTTAAAACATTTCATAACCATAAGAAATGTAAGAAGTTTCGTTTTCTTTCTTTATTGTAAGGTTAAGTTTTAAAAACACCTCTGCTGTAAATACAAGGGTAGCTTTTTTTTTTTTTAATATAGTTTTAATTGATCCCTGGATACAAATACTAGAAAATGATCTTAAAAGACAGCATGACCAGATGTTTTTTCAGCCCCATTTGTGGTCCATGAGGTGCCTTTATGCCACCATTTTTTATATCACCTATTTGTGGTATAGTCTGGAGAGCACCACAGGGCCTTCATTATCATCCACTTTTATCCAACTCAACTTGTTCTAGACTACCACTGGAATTTGCTATTATCTTTGTAACATGAAAGAAGGGAGTATATATATATTTTTTTTAATCAGCAACTATATGTAAAGAAATACTCAAAGATTTGTTTACTCACTATTTTTAAGTATTAATATTTTACTGGTTAACATATTAATATAGAAAAAGCAAAAAATGCAACAAGTATTTGTTGCTTACACAATTTTGTTTTTTTTTTCAACAACATTCTTGTTTATCTTCTTATATTCTGAAAACAACAAATATTTGAAGGAAATTTAGTAGGAAAAATAATACAGCACAAAAGTGACGGATTATAAATTTAACATTCCTTATTCCATACAACATTGCCACATTTTACCTACAATATCTCTTGAAGAAATCGCAGTCGTCTTCTTTAGTTTAACTATAATTCCATTAGACTTTGTTTCATTAAGCAGCAAAAGACCAATCACAGGCTGTCTAGATTTGAACCAAAGCCTCACAAAATATGGAGTTTTTTTCAAAATAAGAACACAGACCCATTTAATCAGGGATATCTTTCTGGTTACTTAACACTAGCCTTCACTACAAATCCTTCAGTTACCCACACATTCATATCCTCATTCATTTTAACTGAAGAAAATCTTAAGGATCTGAATATTTGTGACAGAATCCCAGCTTGACCCAAGTTTCCAATTAGATTTGCCTAGAGTTTGTCTTTGTGGGGTACAACCAAAAACCCGCGTCTGACAAAACGAAGGCAACATCATTTTTCCTTATGTTCAGTATATTATCTTTACATACACATATGCTTTCCAGAAAGAGACTAATCATATTATTCTTCAAAGCTAGCCTTCACCACATCATTGAAATAAGTTCTAAATTACTTTTTTATATTGTGTCTATAATGTAAGTCTACATTTTAGACAGACCAAACCAGAGGATGATTTCTTTGTGCTATGTATTTCCAAGCACTTATAGTATCATTCACGTTCTAACAAAATAAATTTTGATTTTACAGGGGCCACTTAGGATTAATTTAACGATTTGCCCAGAGTTTAGATTGTTTCCCAGGAGAAGTAAAGGTCAAAATTTACATCTTACTAAACATTTAAAATCTTTAACCTTTTTGATGTGGAACCAAATGATTTGAAATCCATAGTTCTGTTACAGCTACAGCTGTTACCTACAGCTGTAAAGTTACAGCTTACTTAAAAATTACACTTCTGATCTATAAGTTCTGAGATGTTTTACATAACTGATTTTTTAATATAGCGATTTATGACGACATTTTAAACCTTCACTTGATGTACTATCAACATTCTTACCAAATTCACCACATCCTTGAACCTAAAAAGACAAGACTTGGTCCTCCAATAGAATCTTTCTCAATTTAAGATATACAGTCCAAGTCATAAACAATGTAGTTGTTGAAGAGGGGGAGAAGTAACTTCTTATTGGTGAATATGTCCTCAGAGCTTCCATACACATTGATTGGTCAACATTTGGCATTCCCCTTACACGCTTTCAAACATGGAACCAGTCCATTTGCAAGAAATATTTGACAGAAGAGCAAATTTCATAAAGCAACTAGGTTCCCTTTCTATCAGATGAATTATCCTTTCACTATAAATGAAACATAACCAGAAATCTGTCAAATCTACAACTGGATGGAGTCATCATTGTAAATATTTCCAAAGGACATCTTTAGATAAATTTGCAATGAATGTACAAGTTCCATGTATAAGAAGTCATCTTCCTGAACATACACAATGAACTCAAAATAAGCAAGGAGAATATTTGGTCATTTAGGAAAACACTGAGATGACAGAAGTTCCAATTCAGCAGGCAGCTTGTCTCTCTGATTTACACCACAGAAATATTTTATTTTGTAATGTAATGCGTTGATGCTCCTGTACTCCAGGTGCACAGATCCAGTGCTTGCTCAGCAAGTCTTAGCTCTTTCAAGTCATATTCTTCCTGATCCTTGTTATCTCAAATGCAGTTCTTTCAGACTTTGAGGATTTCAAAACTTTTTATGTAGATGCTTTTTTTCAAAAAAAAAAAAAAAAAAGTGTATCAAACTATAGTCTAAAATTTATTCTTCTATTGTTTGCATTTTCAAGTTAATTCTCTTCCAACAACCTGTAACTCTGTGAATTACTTGAGCAACACTTATTAAAATCAGTGGGTGACAACTTCAGGGCATCATGCTGAAAAATAAGGAACTATCTGTAGATGAAGGTACTCCTTCAGCAGTAACACAATCATCTGTCACTAAGAATATATTATCTTAGGTTACTTAAAATACACAACAGTGTCCCTACGTGGTTTCCAAAATCAAACAGATTTGGCTCAGTGCAAAGGTAAGACTTTGCTCTTTTTCACATGCTTTAGAAAATCCAGCTGGGTGCATACCTATTCTTTAAAGAAAAAAATTTCTCTGATCTTACTACCTCTAATGTAGCTAAGAAATATAATGTCAGATGAACTGGAAGTATGAAAATAGGAGAGATTATAGATAATATGTAGAACTGTGTAATGTTACAATAATATAAATCCAGTATATTGATCAATACAGAGTTAAGATTTGAAATACAAGCATTATTATTGAGTCCTGTGGAAGAATGAGTCCCTGTAAATTCACAAATACTGAATTCCATAAGTGTCTACTCGCAGCAGAAGCCGAAGATAAATGTGAGGAACCATCCCTCTCTGGCTGAAACACTGAGTTTCATGTCTTCAGCATAAGCTTTAAAGGAACTACCATATTTGTGAATTACCTTTAAAATCTGTCAGAAGTGAAGATGATTGAGTTTTCATATTTTTATTCTAAGACTGTAATTTTAGTTCTGAAAATATATTCTGGAAGTGACTTTTAAGAAAAAAGGCCTAAATATGAGTTTTGCTTATTAAGAAAATCAGGACATAGTCACAGTAATTAGTAATAATTTAATTATTAAAGTTCCTTTGGTAAATAGATACTGTTATTATATTGTACGTTCCTTTCTTGTGCAAAGGAAAAAAAGCAAACAGCCATTCTGACTACCAAAATTTGAGGCAGCAACAATATGCCATCTGTTACACCTTGACAGAATCCATGAGTAAGAAACTGAAACACAAACTGTGTCTCCTGAGATAGAGCTGAAGTGGCATAAGAATCTTCTAGTTCCAAAAATATTAATGCTGCTTCTAATTTCCTGAGCAGAGTAGTCATCATGATTGTTAGATGGATGTGAGAGGTGGCTCACAAAGCCAGGGTGATTTTTAGATGGATAGCAGATCTAGCTTAATCTTAAATCATGGAGCAAATAAGGTTAGGAAAAAAAGAAAAAAAAAAATCAATTGCAACTCACAGCAACCAAAACAAAAATATTTTAGGGAATAGAAACATGATGGAAACTTCCATAACTGCACTATTGAGAATTTGTGGACCCAGAGTTACCTCTATTTAAACAACTGGAGAAATATGCCTGCCCCCGTCTTTGGCAGACAACATCAATGTACCTTGGTTATTTACATTAATCCCAATTGTGCAATTCCTTTAAAAATTCACTATAAAGAATAAAGAAATAATTAAAAAACTATACCTGTCTGTCTCTTTAGTTACAGTAATGGAAACTGGAAGGTATTAAATTATTATTTATGTGAATTATACAAGATAGATAACAGATGAAACCTGACGTAGTCAAAATCACTATCTGACCAGAAATACTGGAGAAAGTACTGAAAATCTTCCCCTCCCTGAAAAAACACCTGACAATCAACTGTGCGAAAAGTGAAATATTATGTGATTGCATAGAAATCACCAAAAATACATCCACAAATCTATAAGTATTTTTGCAATACTTGCTCCAAACTAAATATGGTTATGAGTACTTTAATTTTTAAAGTATTGTTTGTGGTCAGCAGTTGGTAGAACTTCACTCAACTGACTTTAAGGACAAACAGATGAAACCAGAGGGAGCACTCCATGAGTTTGCTCTCTGATCGGTTTCAGGAAGCAGTCTAAGCTTTTTCCCAGGCTGCCCTTACTTTCTTAAGGGAGTAAAGCAATAACATCCTAATTACTGGAAACTAATACCTGAGTAACAGGGGGTGGATAAACCTCCAGCAGCAAGCTGGATTGAAATTCAATTTTTTCTGCCTTAAACTTAGTCTCTCTGGGTTATGTTAATTCCATTCTTCCAATCTTAATTCAACCTGCTCTAGATCTATTGAAAAGAGACAATCAACTTCTGATCACCTCCAGTGATCTAAATAGAGAACAAAAGGAATCAAGTTCAGGAATCAATCAACTCTCAGTTCTGTGAGACCCAACTTCTCCAAGGCAGATACAGGTAGGAGAAATCATATTCCCAATGACAAAAAAGTACACAATTACATTAGAGAGATGAGCCACATATGACTACTCATAATAATAACATTAGAAACTGAGAATGGAAAGTATCAGCAATCATCTTTGTAAATTGTGTCTACATGCAGGATTTCCATTTCATTTAATTTGCAAAACAACGCTTAGCAGATATATTTTTGAATGACTGTATATCGTGGATTTTAATTAAAATATAGTCAAAATCCTGTAATGGTTTGCAATGAACACAGTTCTGCCTCCATGAGAACACAAGCATGCATGTTTGCAAATTAATAAATATACTAAGTGATATTTAGCAAATTCAAATTGTGTTTTTTGTGAATTTGAAAAACTTATGGGAACAAAGCGCCATGAAGACTTGCTGCCTTCATTAAACCATCTTCCCATAAAAAAATTGATTGACTGCTCCATGAGACCTAGATTTCATCAGTGCCTCCATACCAGATAAATGAATATTTAACATCAGTTGTTTATGTAAAAAGATTTTGTCAAGCTTTTGAATTCACTTGACAGAATAATTGTCTAGTGATGTATTCCTTCAGCTGAAATTGATAAGTAAAAATAGAAAAGATCTTACCAATGGTCATAAATTGTTATTTCTTGCTTCTCTTCATGCAAAATGGCTTCAACTTCAATATTTTCAGCCAGACATTATCTAGCAGGTACGTATCTCAATTAAGCCCTTTCCCAGCTCAGTTTAATCTCCCCATTATCACACATCAAATTTCTGGACCCATGGATCCATTCTGCCCATTGCTCCTTACCAATATCTTCATCCTGATGGTCCCCGCAAGACACTGCTCCTGTAGTGCTCACACTACTCTTGCCTTAGTTGTCACTCAAGATCACTTTCAACATGCCTTTTGCCCTTTTCAGTCTGTGTCTTAGAACACACATATACACATTTGATACACAGAGCAATGCTCTTTTCTTGCAAACATGTTTTTTTCTCTTTATACAGGGTTTACCTATGTTGAACAAGCTCCTCGGTATGTCTGTCAGAAATTACTCCTTAAAACCAAATCTTCTGTACTTTCTATAACATAAATCCCAATTTGATTGACCTGCTATCGGTCTGTCTCTCCTTTGAGCTTATAAAAAAAAAAACTTCTGATTTTAGTCCTAGTCCAGGGGTAATTTCTCTTCTTTGTAGAATCTTATAATCCTTGCCCCATAGATCCTCATTGAAAGCCATACTCTGAATTGAGGAAGCTTAAGAACAGGGGTGTAATTTCCAAGCTGAACCAAGGGATGGTGCTCCAGCAGAAGAGCAAACAAAAATGAGGATCTATGAAGCATTATAACTTTACCTGGTTATTCACCAGATACTACTTTCAAATTTATCACACTTGACATATAAATGAAAGAAAAATGCAGCAGCACAGAAAAGAGAGAAAATCAGAAAGAACTTGATGATCATAACTCCCCAGTTCCCCATACAGCACAGAATTCTACTGAAGTTACACATGCATATTATTTACATCACCTTTGCATTTAGTCAAACTCCATTCGAATATGTGGTTGATTATAATAGCCTTTAGACTTCTGAATTTCTTATTAAAAAGTGCAAAGCAAGAAATATAATATACAGGTAGTTTTACAAAACGCATATTATACACATTTATTAGAAATCTTGTATTGACTGAATAAACAAGGTATCCATATATAAGGCACACAGGAAAAAAAATGCTGACACCAGATATTAAGGACAAAAGCTTCGTACACCACAAGCAAGTACTGCTTCCTACTGCTTTACACTTCTCTATTGTCTGTGCAGGCACACCCAAATTGTGATGGAAAAGAACAACAGGTGAACACAGTTGAAATGAAACTTGAACCTAGTTTCAAGACTCCATGGATAGAGCTAAGACTGAAATCAGAGTTATAATATAAGCTCATGGACATGAAACCCTATTTTAAAAGACTGCAACCCCAAATTTATCTTCCTTTCAGAAACTGTGAAGTTCAAGATAGAAGTATCGCCTCCTCACATATTTCTACATCTCAAAAGCATCAAAATAAGTTCATACGTTAGCCTCTAAACCTTGCAACAGAAAAAGCTCTCATGTAAAATTCTTTCATTGACTGGAATCGAAGAAAATTTCAAAGCAACACCGATTATTTAATTTAGCTTCTACCACATACCACTCTCTACCAGATATCTAAGTCCATTAATTTTATGGGAGATAATTCAAAGGATATGGACAAAAAAAAATAAAAAACAAGCAGCACTTAAAATGAAGGCACGGATACAAACAAATAATAATTTGTAGTAAACTAACCCTGAAAGTCCATGCATAGGCAGGAGAAGTGGAAAAGCAGGAAGTTTTTTCTGTACTTCTATTCTCATTCTAGTCACTTTTTTTTTTTTTTTTTTAAATAAGATGAGCATTACCTTATATATTGCTTTTTCCTCACTCAGGAAACTAGCCCAGGGCTGACACGCTGTTATCATGCACAGCACAGGAGAGGTGGCAGCAGCCCAGCCTGTAGGTCACCTCCTGCAGCCCCAGAGCCCAGCTCTGCCTTCATATCCACTTCAGGTTCTCTGTGCTATGCAAAAGTAACTTATGAAGTTTTAAAATGCTAGTTCCAGTAGAATTGTAATTGGTTGGCAAGCGGGAGCAAACAGAATCACTGTCCTTCATGCAGTTTTTCAGTTAACCACATCAAGCCTGAGCAAACAGGTAACTTAAACCAACCCCTGTGCAACCACACCTCACAGAGTCCATGTCAGCTTCTGGTCCTACTAGGCCTACTTTGATTAAAACCTGCAACCACTAAATCAGATGAGGAAAATCAGAGAACACCACTTGCTTAAGCTAATTAAGCAAGCCTATCTTTCACCAGCTGAAGACATGGTCTTGATAATTTTATGACCCTTAAATATCAGAAAGTAACTTACATATACCCACACACTTATCTCCCACTTCGTATTTCATGATTTGACTGTTTTATTAAAACCAAGGTTTGATATTATTCGGATTCCGCTACTAATGATGAGAAGTCTGATCACCATTTCCCTTTCTGCTTAAAAGCACATTTATGCAGGTAGTCCTCCTGAGTAGAAAAATCATTTATTTGATAAAATTACTGATCACTTGTCTTTCACTTGCCCTCCAGCCCTCACAGCTGGCACTGTACTGCCTGTACACATCCCCTGGGGGAGGGCTGGCTCCCAGCGCACCGTTATAAAATGGAGCAACATTACATGACTGAAAGAAGTTTCTGGAAAATTAAATATTTTGCATGTAAATTATCTGAACAATGTGGCCATTTATGAACTCTACAGTCAGCTGTCTTGCTTTTCATCACTTCTTCAAAGTTATAATTACTGCATATAGAGCCTCAGGTCTCTATAATTTCTTCACTTGAAGTACTGTCCTCAGGACCTTGCAGCACCTTGCATTTTGTATTTTTTGTGTTGGTACTTTATGCTTTAGTTACTTACCTTTATGTTATGTGGGGCTGTAGTCTGCTCCCAGGGTAGATCCCGAAGCTGAAAATAAGGCGGAATAATCTTTACAAGAAACCTTTGTATTTCACAACATGTAAATCTCTCCAGTTTAGAGGCGCACAACAGCACCTAGAAGAGAACCAGGAAGTTGTTCTTTTGTGTTTCAGGGGCAGCCTGCTACCTTGATTTCCTACAGCAACTGCACAGCAGGGCAACTCATCTTCCTGCCACCAGCCTGACACACAGTTTTATTTACCTAGCTTAAAAAAAGAAAACCACCAACCAACAACCATTTGTCCCCAGTACAGTCAGTTATCTTTCACTCTGGTACGAGCCCCAAAACTTGCATGAAATGGGCACTGCAAAAGGAGACGAGCCCCCAGGGCAACGTGAGCTGAGGAGCCCACAGGCAGAGGGTCACACAGTGGCTCTCAAAACAAAGGCCTGAAAGCTCTGCCAATCACCAAATGGGGGAACCTGATCAAAGAAGTAGAAGCATGGCTTGAATAAAAAGGTTAAAATTATGAAAAAAATTGTGTAGGTTGATATATCCAAGATACTTTTTTGTTACGGCTAACAACACAGATAAAATCCTATGGATTTCCACCTAACATTTCCTTGTCTCTCAGTTTGAGTACACTCTGTGTTTTGCACCTCTGAGCAAAATTTTAAATGCTCAAGTCCAGTGATTTTGTTAGCAGGCCACCTTCTAGCTGGGAAAAGGGAAATACTCATAACTACAGAGAGATGAAAATACATCTACAAAGCTCAAAAACTACATTAGAAGGAACACAAAGTTTCTTAAACACCTTATAAGACATTGGCTCAACTTTGAGGCCCTTACTTTTGAAAGTTTGCCAAAATATATATTTTCCCTGTATAGTTTTCCAGCTCATTTCTACTTCACCAACTCCATTCCAGAAAAAAAATTAAAACCAGTAAAACTCACATTGTTTGCATTCTCTTTACTGTCCTACCTTCTTCTCAGTTATCACTAGCAGGCTGCTTCAAATATAAACTCATGATACTTTTACATACTCCTTGAAAGCCATGCAGTGTAATGTCAGTAACAAATTATTTTACATGAATTACAGTCATGATCCAGTCCTGCTTCTATTTCCTTCCAAAAGTGAGAAAATAAAGAGACCTTATAACCAGCATAAAAATGTTGCTGTTTCAGTAAAAGGAACAGATTCTGGCAGGGATGTTCATTCCACTGGTGAGCAGACAGTAACTTCAGCTCAGGACTGCCACTATGGCTACATTTCCTCTGTCACATTACACTTTATAACGCTTGCAAAACTTAGGTTTATGAACAATAGAATCAATAAATTTCAAGTACTAAAACTGTAGACTTTTTTTTCTTTCCTCTGTATACAGAGAGAAAATGAGATGCTACTGTTAATTCTTGTTGAAGTCACTAGACTCTCCCTCTCTCTATACTAGAACTGCCAACAGCCCTTCTCCAAAGGATACTTGCTATGCAGATGAATTCTCACATCAGAATACAAGTTCAGTAATGAAAATGATTTTTGTTTTAAGCAGCGATTATCAACTATGAAGTTTCTGGAATTACAGATGACAACAAGGCATTTATGTTTGTAACACATTACATTGGTTGTAAAATGTTTTGCTTGTGTTCAACCCTTATAACCTCTCCGTAGTCACTGAACATCAAAGTCATGACAGCTGTACTCAGAACAAAGTCTGTTCTTACAAGAACTGAGTGCAAAACTCTGCAAGTTCTCTCCTTTGATACATTTGGGAAGAGGAGTATTTCTTCACCACTGAGGAGGATGTCTAGTTCTTCCAGAAAAGGCAAGCTCAGGTTGATAGAGATGATGTCATCTGTAATGAGTCAAAGGGTCAGCCCTGTAACATCACCCTGCTACTTCACAGCACTAATGAATTCCACATAATAATTGCAGAGTCTTCAGGCTAAAAACTATTGATTGCTTTTCTTTCAACTCATTCCCTTCTTATGCCTCATTCCATCTTTGTCTAGAACAGCATCATTTGTTTTGGGAGCTCATTTGTCTTTGTTTTATTACCTCCCTCTGTAGCACCTGGGTCATTCTTGGTACCATGCAAACAAGAAATAACTATGCATAATATTCATTTTCTTTGCTGTAAGGCATGATTCGTCCCTCATCGCAGATGCAATGATGTATTCCTGAACAGCTGAAATCATGCAGCTTTCGTTAAGTAAACTCCATCAGAGAAAGCCTATTAGTTCAACATATATTTGTATTAAAAATGCTATTAATCAAAGCTTTTCAGAAGTATAAACTATGGTGTTAGAATAGACAAAAAGGAGCTGATATTAACTGTATGGGCTGATGGAAAAAAACATTAATCCGTTTGAGAATCTGAAGGCCATTTTACATTGTCATGTTATACATGTAAACATTCAAAACAATGGGAATGTAAAAGTTCCTTTCCCTGTATAGTAGAAACATATGTTACATAACATAGACAACCTGAGTTATTCATGGAATTAACATAGATTTGCTTTTATAATTCAGTATGTTCTTGGTGTGGTACATGAGTTTTCAGTAACAGCAAAACAGATGAGGAAAAAAGGAGAACAGAGTAAAACCCTTTCACATGGTGAAAAATAGCAGCAACTGATTCAGTGGAGTTCAACTGTGTTACTATAGAGCCACAGTAAATAAAATCAGACTGGTAGCAGACGTGTGATTTAGACTTCCCTCTTTTGAAAATATTTTACTGGCCCATCTTTATAAATTCTGCCACAAGTAATAGATAGTCTTAACTGAAATTTTCTCCAAATCCTGACTGTGGTTCGTTAAAATCAGCTTGGATTCTATTGCACATTCTGAGCTTTGATTCTGTAATCAAACGATGCATGAAACTACCTGATCTACACTTTTCTCACAACATTTAATTGAGAGGTGACCACTCTGATACTTGTTACAAAGACAATAAAACATCTGACAAGAACCATAAGATGTCATCCCATTTATGCCCTGCAAATGATATATAAGGTCAAGTAGAACTATGCTGACCCTGCAAGGAATTTGTGTAACCTATAATTAAAACTTTGCAGTAAAGGAGATTTCACAGCCTCCATGCTTATCCTTTTTTGTTCCTTAAAACATCCATATAATTAACACATTTATAGCTAATCTAAATCAGTTTTTCTTAAAATTAAGGCCACTACTCATTTTTATTGCCTTTTAATTCT